>NC_091988.1:107160149-107272649 GCF_044704955.1 Pristiophorus japonicus | reverse complement strand
GAGAGTGAGCAGAACACAGTGTGCAGAGCGAGAGAGAGAGAGATAGCAGAACGTAGTGTGCAGAGCGAGAGAGCAGAATACAGTGTGCAGAGAGAGAGAGAGAAAAGAACACAGTGTGCAGAGAGAGAGCAGAACACAGCGTACAGGGAGAGAGAGAGAGAGAGAGAGAGCGCAGAATACAGCGTACAGAGAGAGAGAGAGAGCTGAACACAGTGTGCAGAGAGAGAGAGAGAGCAGAACACAGCATGCAAAGAGAGAGAGAGAGAGAGCAGAACACAGTGTGCAGAGAGAGAGCGAGAGAGCAGAACACAGCATGCAAAGAGAGAGAGAGAGCGAGAGCTTATCACAGCATGCAGAGAGAGAGAGCAGAACACAGTGCGCAGAGAGAGAGAGAGAGCAGAACACAGCGTGCAGTGAGAGAGAGAGCAGAATACAGTGTGCAGATAGAGAGAGAGAAAGCAGAACACAGCGTGCAGAGAGAGAGAAAGTGAGAGAGAGTAGAACACAGCGTGC
Organism: Pristiophorus japonicus; assembly: GCF_044704955.1. Classification (NCBI taxonomy): domain Eukaryota; kingdom Metazoa; phylum Chordata; class Chondrichthyes; family Pristiophoridae; genus Pristiophorus; species Pristiophorus japonicus. The sequence continues at coordinate 107,272,136 of NC_091988.1, read as the reverse complement.
AGAGAGAGAGAGAGAGAGAGAGCAGAACAGTGTGCAGAGAGAGAGCAAGAGAGAGAGCAGAACACAGCATGCAGAGAGAGAGAGAGGGAGAGAGCAGAACACTGTGCAGAGAGAGAGGGAGCAGAATACACGGTGCAGAGAGAAAGAGAGAGAGCTGAACACAGCGTGAACAGAGAGAGAGAGAGAGAGAGAGCAGAACACAGCGTGCAGAGCGAGATAGAAGAATGCAGTGTGCAGAGAGAGAGAGAGCAGATCACAATGTGCAGAGAGAGAGAGAGAGAGCGCAGAACACAGCGTGCACAGAGAGAGAGCAGAACACCGTGCAGAGAGAGAGAGAGCAGAACACAGTGTGAAGAGAGAGAGAGAGAGTAGAACGCAGCGTGCAGAGAGAGAGCAGAACACTGGCTGCAGAGAGAGAGAAAGAGAGAGCAGAACACAGTGTGCAGAGAGAGAAAGAGCAGAACACAGTGTGCAGTGAGAGAGAGAGAGAGAGAGCAGAACACAGCATGCAGAGAGAAAGAGAGAGAAAGATAGCAGAACGCAGTGTGCAGAGACAGAGAGCAGGATACAGCGTGCAGAGAGATAGAGCGCAGAATACAGTGTGCAGAGAGAGAGAGAGAGAGAGAGAGAGAGAGCTGAACACAGCTTGAACAGAGACAAAGAGAGAGCAGAACACAGCGTGCACAGAGAGAGCAGAGAGAGAGAGCAGAAAATAGTGTGCAGAGAGAGAGAGAGAGAGAGCAGAACACCGTGCAGAGAGAGAGGGAGAGAGCAGAACACAGTGTGCAGAGAGGGAGACAGCAGAACACATCGTGAGCAGAGAGAGAGAGAGAGAGAGAGAGAGAGAGAGCAGAACACAGCGTGCACAGAGAGAGAGAGAGAGAGCAGAGAGAGAGAGAGAGAGAGCAGAACATAGTGTGCCGAGAGAGAGAGAGAGCAGAACATAGTGTGCCGAGAGAGAGAGCGCAGAACACCGTGCAGAGAGAGTGATCAGAACACAGTGTGCAGAGCGAGAGAGAGAGAGGGAGAGCAGGATACAGCATGCAGAGAGATAGAGAGCAGAATACAGTGTGCAGAGCGAGAGAGAGATAGCAGAACGCAGTGTGCAGAGAGAGAGAGAGAGGGAGAGTAGAACACAGCATGCAGAGAGAGTGAGAGAGAGACAGAGCAGAACACAGTGTGAAGAGAGAGGGCAGAACACAGTGTGCAGAGAGAGAGAGAGAGAGAGAGAGCAGAACAGTGTGCAGAGAGAGTGAGAGAGAGAGAGAGCTGAACACAGCGTGCACAGAGAGAGAGATAAACACAGTATGTAGAGAAAGAGAGAGCAGAACGCAGTGTGCAGAGAGAGAGAGAAAGAGCAGAACACAGCGTGCAGAGAGAGAGCAGAACACAGTGTGCAGAGAGAGAGAGCACGAGAGACCAGGGTACAGTGTGCAGAGAGAGAGAAAGCAGAACACAACACAGTGTGCAGAGAGAGAGAGAGAGAGCAGAACACAGCATGCAGAGAGAGCGAGAGAGAGCAGAACACAGTGTGCAGAGAGAGAGAGCAGAACACAACACAATAGTGCTGAGCGAGAGAGCGAGAGAGATAGCAGAATGCAGTGTGCAGAGAGAGAGAGAGAGCAGAACACAGCGTGCAGAGAGAGAGAAAGTGAGAGAGAGTAGAACACAGCGTGCAGAGAGAGAAAGTGAGAGAGAGTAGAACACAACGTGCAGAGCGAGAGAGAGCAGAACACAGTGTGCAGAGAGAGAGAAAGTGAGAGCGAGTAGAACACAGCGTGCAGAGAGAGAGAGAGAGAGAGCAGAACACAGTGTGCAGAGAGAGAGAGAAAGCAGAACACAGTGTGCAGAGAGAGAGAAAGCAGAACACAACACAGTGTGCAGAGAGAGAGAGAGAGAGAGCAGAACACAGCATGCAGAGAGAGAGAGAGAGAGAGAGAAAGACCACAGTGTGCAGATAGAGAGAGAGAGAGAGAGAGCAGAACACAACGTGCCCCGAGAGAGAGAGAGAGAGAGCAGAGAGAAAGAGGGCAGAACACAGTGTGCAGAGACAGAGAGAGAGAGCAGAACACAGTGTGCAGAGAGAGAGAGAGAGCAGGGTACAGCGTGCAGAGAGAGCAGAACACAGACTGCAGAGAGAGAGAGAGAGAGCAGAACACAGTGTGCAGAGAGAGAGGGAGAGAGGGAGAGCAGATCATAATGTGCAGAGAGAGAGAGAGCGAGAGCTGATCACAGCGTGCAGAGAGAGAGAGCAGAACGCAGTGTGTAGAGAGAGAGAGAGCGCAGAACACAGCGTGCAGAGAGAGAGAGAGCAGAACACAGTGTGCAGAGAGAGAGAGAGAGAGAGAGCAGAACGCAGTGTGCAGAGAGAGAGAGAGAGAGCAGAACACAGCGTGCAGAGAGAGAGAGCAGAATACAGTGTGCAGAGAGAGAGAGAGAGAGAGCAGAACACAGCGTGCAGAGAGAGAGAGCAGAACACAGCGTGCAGAGAGAGAGAAAGTGAGACAGAGCAGAACACAGTGTGCAGAGAGAGAGTGCAGAACACAGTGTGCAGAGAGAGAGAGAGATAGCAGAACAGTGTGCAGAGAGAAAGAGAGGGAGCAGAGAGAGAGGGAGCAGAATACACTGTGCAGAGAGAGAGAGAGAGAGAGAGCTGAACACAGCGTGAACAGAGAGAGAGAGAGAGAGAGAGCAGAACACAGCGTGCACAGAGAGAGAGAGAGAGAGCAGAGAGAGAGAGAGCAGAACATCGTGCAGAGAGAGAGAGGGCAGAACACAGTGTGAAGAGAGAGAGAGAGAGTAGAACGCAGCGTGCTGAGAGAGCAGAACACAGGCTGCAGAGAGAGAGAAAGAGAGAGCAGAACACAGTGTGCAGAGAGAAAGAGCAGAACACAGCGTGCAGTGAGAGAGAGAGAGCAGAACACAGCATGCAGAGAGAGAGAGCAGGATATAGCGTGCAGAGAGATAGAGGGCAGAATACAGTGTGCAGAGAGAGAGAGAGAGCTGAACACAGTGTGAACAGAGACAGAGAGAGAGAGAGAGCAGAACACCGTGCACAGAGAGAGAGTGAGCAGAACACAGTGTGCAGAGCGAGAGAGAGATAGCAGAACGTAGTGTGCAGAGCGAGAGAGCAGGATACAGCGTGCAGAGAGATAGAGAGTAGAATACAGTGTGCAGAGAGGGAGAGAGAAAAGAACACAGTGTGCAGAGAGAGAGAGAGAGCAGAACACAGCATGCAGAGAGAGAGAGAGAGAGAGAGAGAGAGAAAGACCACAGTGTGCAGATAGAGAGAGAGAGAGAGAGAGCAGAACACAACGTGCACAGAGAGAGAGAGAGAGAGCAGAGAGAAAGAGAGCAGAACACAGTGTGCAGAGACAGAGAGAGAGAGCAGAACACAGTGTGCAGAGAGAGAGAGAGAGAGCAGGGTACAGCGTGCAGAGAGAGCAGAACACAGACTGCAGAGAGAGAGAGAGAGAGCAGAACACAGTGTGCAGAGAGAGAGGGAGAGAGGGAGAGCAGATCATAATGTGCAGAGAGAGAGAGAGCGAGAGCTGATCACAGCGTGCAGAGAGAGAGAGCAGAACGCAGTGTGTAGAGAGAGAGAGAGCGCAGAACACAGCGTGCAGAGAGAGAGAGCAGAACACAGTGTGCAGAGAGAGAGAGAGAGAGAGCAGAACGCAGTGTGCAGAGAGAGAGAGAGAGAGCAGAACACAGCGTGCAGAGAGAGAGAGCAGAATACAGTGTGCAGAGAGAGAGAGAGAGAGATAGCAGAACAGTGTGCAGAGAGAAAGAGAGGGAGCAGAGAGAGAGGGAGCAGAATACACTGTGCAGAGAGAGAGAGAGAGAGAGAGCTGAACACAGCGTGAACAGAGAGAGAGAGAGAGAGCAGAGAGAGAGAGAGCAGAACATCGTGCAGAGAGAGAGAGGGCAGAACACCGTGCAGAGAGAGAGTGAGCAGAACACAGTGTGAAGAGAGAGAGAGAGTAGAACGCAGCGTGCAGAGAGAGCAGAACACAGGCTGCAGAGAGAGAAAGAGAGAGCAGAACACAGTGTGCAGAGAGAAAGAGCAGAACACAGCGTGCAGTGAGAGAGAGAGAGCAGAACACAGTATGCAGAGAGAGAGAAAGATAGCAGAACGCAGTGTGCAGAGAGAGAGAGCAGGATATAGCGTGCAGAGAGATAGAGGGCAGAATACAGTGTGCAGAGAGAGAGAGAGAGCTGAACACAGTGTGAACAGAGACAGAGAGAGAGAGAGAGCAGAACACCGTGCACAGAGAGAGAGTGAGCAGAACACAGTGTGCAGAGCGAGAGAGAGATAGCCGAACGTAGTGTGCAGAGCGAGAGAGCAGGATACAGCGTGCAGAGAGATAGAGAGTAGAATACAGTGTGCAGAGAGGGAGAGAGAAAAGAACACAGTGTGCAGAGAGAGAGAGAGAGAGAGCAGAACACAGCGTACAGGGAGAGAGAGAGAGAGAGAGAGAGAGAGAGCAGAATACAGCGTACAGAGAGAGAGAGGGAGAGAGCAGAACACAGTGTGCAGAGAGGGAGAGAACAGAACACAGCGTGCAGAGAGAGAGAGAGAGAGCAGAACGCAGGCTGCAGAGAGAGAGAGCAGAACACAGGCTGCAGAGAGAGAAAGAGAGCAGAACACAGCGTGCAGAGAGAGAGAGGGAGAGAGCAGAACACAGTGTGCAGAGAGAAAGGGAGCAGAATACACTGTGCAGAGAGAGAGAGCAGAACACAGCGTGCACAGAGAGAGAGAGAGAGAGAGAGAGAGCAGAACATAGTGTGCCGAGAGAGAGAGAGAGCAGAACACAGCTTGCACAGAGAGAGAGAGAGAGCAGAGAGAGAGATAGCAGAACGCAGTGTGCAGAGAGAGAGAGAGAGAGCAGAATACAGCATGCAGAGAGAGAGAGAGAGAGAGAAGACCACAGTGTGCAGAGAGAGAGAGAGAGAGCAGAACACAGTGTGCAGAGAGAGAGGCAGAGAGGGAGAGCAGATCATAATGTGCAGAGAGAGAGAGAGAGCAGAACATAGCGTGCAGAGAAATAGAGAGAGCACAACACAACGTGCAGGGAGAGTGAGAGAGAGAGAGCAGATCACAATGAGCAGAGAGAGAGAGAGAGAGCAGAACACAGCGTGCACAGTGAGAGAGAGAGAGAGCAGAGAGAGAGAGAGAGCAGAACACCGTGCAGAGAGAGAGAGAGAGTGAGCAGAGCACAGTGTGCAGAACGAGAGACAGAGAGATAGCAGAACGCAGTGTGCAGAGAGAGAGAGAGGGCAGAACACCGTGCAGAGAGAGTGAGCAGAACACAGTGTGCAGAGAGAGAGAGAGATAGCAGGATACAGCGTGCAGAGAGAGAGAGAGAGAGAGCAGAACACAGCGTGCACAGAGAGAGAGAGAGAGAGCAGAGAGAGAGAGAGCAGAACACCGTGCAGAGAGAGAGAGCAGAACACCGTGCAGAGAGAGAGTAGAACGCAGCATGCAGAGAGAGAGAAAGAGAGAGCAGAACACAGTGTGCAGAGAGAGAAAGAGCAGAACACAGTGTGCAGTGAGAGAGAGAGAGAGCAGAACACAGCATGCAGAGAGAGAGAGAGAGAAAGATAGCAGAACGCAGTGTGCAGAGAGAGAGAGCAGGATACAGCGTGCAGAGAGATAGAGAGCAGAATACAGTGTGCAAAGAGAGAGAGCTGAACACAGTGTGAACAAATACAGAGAGAGAGAGAGAGCAGAACACCGTGCACAGAGAGAGAGTGAGCAGAACACAGTGTGCAGAGCGAGAGAGAGAGAGATAGCAGAACGTAGTGTGCAGAGCGAGAGAGCAGGATACAGCATGCAGAGAGATAGAGAGCAGAATACAGTGTGCAGAGAGAGAGAGAGAAAAGAACACAGTGTGCAGAGAGAGAGAGAGAGAGCAGAACACAGCATGCAAAGAGAGAGAGAGAGAGAGCAGAACACAGTGTGCAGAGAGAGAGCGAGAGAGCAGAACACAGTGTGCAGAGAGAGAGAGAGCAGATCACAATGAGCAGAGAGAGAGAGAGAGAGAGAGAGAGCAGATCACAATGTGCAGAGAGAGAGAGCAGAACACAGCGTGCACAGAGAGTGAGAGAGAGAGCAGAATACAACGTGCAGAGAGAGAGACAGAGCAGAACACAGTGTGCAGAGAGAGAGAGAGAGAGCAGAACACAGTGTGCACAGAGAGAGAGAGAGCAGAACAGCATGCAGAGATCGAGAGAGCAGGATGCGGCATGCAGAGAGAGAGAGGAGAACACAGCGTGCAGAGAGAGAGAGAGAGAGCAGAACACAGTGTGCAGAGAGAGAGCGAGAGAGCAGAACACAGCATGCAAAGAGAGAGAGAGCAGAACACAGTGTGCAGAGAGAGAGAGAGCAGAACGCAGCATGCAGAGAGAGAGAGCAGAACACAGGCTGCAGAGAGAGAGGGAGCAGAATACACTGTGCAGAGAGAGAGAGAGAGAGCTGAACACAGCATGTGCAGAGAGAGAGAGAGAGAGCAGAGAGAGAGAGAGCAGAACATAGTGTGCCGAGAGAGAGAGAGAGCTGAACACAGCTTGCACAGAGAGAGAGAGAGAGAGAGAGAGAGCAGAGAGAGAGATAGCAGAACGCAGTGTGCAGAGAAAGAGAGAGAGAGAGAGAGCAGGATACAGCGTGCAGAGAGATAGAGAGCAGAATACAGCATGCAGAGAGAGAGAGAGAGAGAAGACCACAGTGTGCAGTGAGAGAGAGAGAGAGCAGAACACAGCATGCAGAGAGAGAGAGAGAGAAAGATAGCAGAACGCAGTGTGCAGAGAGAGAGAGCAGGATACAGCGTGCAGAGAGATAGAGAGCAGAATACAGTGTGCAAAGAGAGAGAGCTGAACACAGTGTGAACAAAGACAGAGAGAGAGAGAGAGAGCAGAACACCGTGCACAGAGAGAGAGTGAGCAGAACACAGTGTGCAGAGCGAGAGAGAGAGAGAGAGATAGCAGAACGTAGTGTGCAGAGCGAGAGAGCAGGATACAGCGTGCAGAGAGATAGAGAGCAGAATACAGTGTGCAGAGAGAGAGAGAGAAAAGAACACAGTGTGCAGAGAGAGAGAGAGCAGAACACAGCGTACAGGGAGAGAGAGAGAGAGAGAGAGCGCAGAATACAGCGTACAGAGAGAGAGAAAGAGCTGAACACAGTGTGCAGAGAGAGAGAGAGAGATCAGAACACAGCATGCAAAGAGAGTGAGAGAGAGAGCAGAACACAGTGTGCAGAGAGCGAGCGAGAGAGCAGAACACAGCATGCAAAGAGAGAGAGAGCAGAACACAGTGTGCAGAGAGAGAGAGAGCAGATCACAATGAGCAGAGAGAGAGAGAGAGAGAGAGAGAACAGATCACAATGTGCAGAGAGAGAGAGCAGAACACAGCGTGCACAGAGAGTGAGAGAGAGAGCAGAATACAACGTGCAGAGAGAGAGACAGAGCAGAACACAGTGTGCAGAGAGAGAGAGAGAGAGCAGAACACAGCGTGCAAAGAGAGAGACAGAGAGAGCAGAACACAGTGTGCACAGAGAGAGAGAGAGCAGAACAGCATGCAGAGGTCGAGAGAGCAGGATGCAGCATGCAGAGAGAGAGAGGAGAACACAGCGTGCAGAGAGAGAGAGAGAGAGCAGAACAGTGTGCAGAGAGAGAGCGAGAGAGCAGAACACAGCATGCAAAGAGAGAGAGAGCAGAACACAGTGTGCAGAGAGAGAGAGAGAGAGAGAGAGAGCAGAATACAGTGTGCAGAGAGGGAGAGAGCAGAACACAGCGTGCAGAGAGAGAGAGAGCAGAACGCAGCGTGCAGAGAGAGAGCAGAACGCAGCGTGCAGAGAGAAAGAGAGAGAGCTGAACACAGCATGAGCAGAGAGAGAGAGAGAGCAGAACACAGCGTGCACAGAGAGAGAGAGAGAGGGAGAGAGCAGAGAGAGAGAGAGGGAGCAGAACATAGTGTGCCGAGAGAGAGAGAGAGCAGAACACAGCTTGCACAGAGAGAGAGAGAGAGAGCAGAGAGAGAGATAGCAGAACGCAGTGTGCAGAGAGAGAGAGCAGGATACAGCGTGCAGAGAGATAGAGAGCAGAATACAGCATGCGGAGAGAGAGAGAGAGAGAGAGAGAGAAGACCACAGTGGGCAGAGAGAGAGAGAGAGCAGAACACAACGTGCAGAGAGAAAGAGAGCAGAACACAGCCGACAGATAGAGAGAGGGAGAGAGCAGAACACAGTGTGCAGAGAGAGAGAGAGAGAGAAGACCACAGTGTGCAGAGGGAGAGAAAGAGCAGAACACAGGCTGCAGAGAGAGAGAGAGAGAGAGAGCAGAACACAGTGTGCAGAGAGAGAGAGAGAGAGAGCAGAACACAGTGTGCAGAGAGAGAGAGAGAGAGAGCAGAACACAGTGTGCAGAGAGAGAGAGAGCTGAACACACTGTGCAGAGAGAGAGAGTGCGAGAGCTGATCACAGCGTGCAGAAAGAGAGAGAGCAGAATACAGTGTGCAGAGAGAGAGAGAGAGAGCAGAACACAGCATGCAAAGAGAGAGAGAGCAGAACACAGTGTGCAGAGAGAGAGAGAGCAGAACGCAGGCTGCAGAGAGAGAGGGAGCAGAATACACTGTGCAGAGAGAGCAGAGAGAGAGAGAGAGCAGAACATAGTGTGTAGAGAGAGAGAGAGAGAGAGAGAGAGCAGAAAATAGTGTGCAGAGAGAGAGAGAGCAGAACACCATGCAGAGAGAGAGGGAGAGAGCAGAACACAGCGTGCACAGAGAGAGAGAGAGCAGAACACCGTGCAGAGAGAGTGATCAGAACACAGTGTGCAGAGCGAGAGAGAGAGAGACAGCAGAACGCAGTGTGCAGAGAGAGAGAGAGAGAGAGGGAGAGCAGGATACAGCGTGCAGAGAGATAGAGAGCAGAATACAGTGTGCAGAGAGAGTGAGAGAGAGACAGAGCAGAACACAGTGTGAAGAGAGAGGGCAGAACACAGTGTGCAGAGAGAGAGAGAGAGAGAGAGAGAGAGAGAGAGAGCAGAACAGTGTGCAGAGAAAGAGAGAGCAGAACGCAGTGTGCAGAGAGAGAGAGAAAGAGCAGAACACAGCGTGCAGAGAGAGAGAGAGAGAGAGAGAGAGCAGAACACAGTGTGCAGAGAGAGAGAGAGCAGAAAACAGCGTACAGGGAGAGAGAGAGAGAGAGAGAGAGCAGAATACAGCGTACAGAGAGAGAGAGGGAGAGAGCAGAACACAGTGTGCAGAGAGGGAGAGAGCAGAACACAGCGTGCAGAGAGAGAGAGAGCAGAACGCAGCGTGCAGAGAGAGAGAGCAGAACACAGGCTGCAGAGAGAGAAAGAGAGCAGAACACAGCGTGCAGAGAGAGAGAGGGAGAGAGCAGAACACAGTGTGCAGAGAGAGAGGGAGCAGAATACACTGTGCAGAGAGAGAGAGAGAGCTGAACACAGCATGAGCAGAGAGAGAGAGAGAGAGAGAGAGAGAGAGAGAGCAGAACACAGCGTGCACAGAGAGAGAGAGAGAGAGAGCAGAGAGAGAGAGAGCAGAACGCAGTGTGCAGAGAAAGAGAGAGAGAGAGAGAGCAGGATACAGCGTGCAGAGAGATAGAGAGAGAGAGAAGACCACAGTGTGCAGTGAGAGAGAGAGAGAGCAGAACACAGCATGCAGAGAGAGAGAGCAGGATTCAGCGTGCAGAGAGATAGAGAGCAGAATACAGTGTGCAAAGAGAGAGAGCTGAACACAGTGTGAACAAAGACAGAAAGAGAGAGAGAGCAGAACACCGTGCACAGAGAGAGAGTGAGCAGAACACAGTGTGCAGAGCGAGAGAGAGAGAGATAGCAGAATGTAGTGTGCAGAGCGAGAGAGCAGGATACAGCGTGCAGAGAGAGAGAGAGAAAAGAACACAGTGTGCAGAGAGAGAGAGAGCAGAACACAGCGTACAGGGAGAGAGAGAGAGAGAGCGCAGAATACAGCGTAGAGAGAGAGAGAGAGAGAGAGCTGAACACAGTGTGCAGAGAGAGAGAGAGAGCAGAACACAGCATGCAAAGAGAGAGAGAGAGAGCAGAACACAGTGTGCAGAGAGAGAGCGAGAGAGCAGAACACAGCATGCAAAGAGAGAGCAGAACACAGTGTGCAGAGAGAGAGAGCAGATAACAATGAGCAGAGAGAGAGAGAAAGAGAGAGAGAGAGCAGATCACAATGTGCAGAGAGAGAGAGCAGAACACAGCGTGCACAGAGAGTGAGAGAGAGAGCAGAATACAACGTGCAGAGAGAGAGACAGAGCAGAACACAGTGTGCAGAGAGAGATAGAGAGAGCAGAACACAGTGTGCACAGAGAGAGAGAGAGCAGAACAGCATGCAGAGATCGAGAGAGCAGGATGCAGCATGCAGAGAGAGAGGAGAACACAGCGTGCAGAGAGAGAGCGAGAGAGCAGAACACAGCATGCAAAGAGAGAGAGAGCAGAACACAGCGTACAGGGAGAGAGAGAGAGAGAGAGAGCAGAATACAGCGTACAGAGAGAGAGAGGGAGAGAGCAGAACACAGTGTGCAGAGAGGGAGAGAGCAGAACACAGCGTGCAGAGAGAGAGAGAGCAGAACGCAGCGTGCAGAGAGAGAGAGCAGAACACAGGCTGCAGAGAGAGAAAGAGAGCAGAACACAGCGTGCAGAGAGAGAGGGAGAGAGCAGAACACAGTGTGCAGAGAGAGAGGGAGCAGAATACACTGCGCAGAGAGAGAGAGAGAGAGTGCGGGAGAGAGCAGAACACAGCATGAGCAGAGAGAGAGAGAGAGAGAGAGAGAGAGAGAGAGCAGAACACAGCGTGCACAGAGAGAGAGAGAGAGAGAGAGAGCAGAGAGAGAGAGAGCAGAACATAGTGTGCCGAGAGAGAGAGAGAGCAGAACACAGCTTGCACAGAGAGAGAGAGAGAGAGAGCAGTGAGAGAGATAGCAGAACGCAGTGTGCAGAGAGAGAGAGAGAGAGAGAGAGAGCAGGATACAGCATGCAGAGAGATAGAGAGCAGAATACAGCATGCAGAGAGAGAGAGAGAGAGATAGCAGAACGCAGTGTGCAGAGAGAGAGAGAGAGAGAGAGCAGGGTACAGCGTGCAGAGAGAGAAAGCAGAACACAACACAGTTTGCAGAGAGAGAGAGAGAGAAGACCATAGTGTGCAGAGAGAGCAGAACACAGACTGCAGAGAGAGAGCAGAACACAGTGTGCAGAGAGAGAGGGAGAGAGGGAGAGCAGATCATAATGTGCAGAGAGAGAGAGAGCGAGAGCTGATCACAGCGTGCAGAGAGAGAGAGCAGAACGCAGTGTGCAGAGAGAGAGAGAGAGCGCAGAACACAGCGTGCAGAGAGAGAGAGAGCAGAACACAGTGTGCAGAGAGAGAGAGAGAGAGAGAGCAGAACACAGTGTGCAGAGAGAGAGAGAGAGAGCAGAACACAGCGTGCAGAGAGAGAGAGCAGAATACAGTGTGCAGAGAGAGAGAGAGAGCAGAACACAGCGTGCATAGAGAGAGAAAGTGAGACAGAGCAGAACACAGTGTGCAGAGAGAGAGTGCAGAACACAGTGTGCAGAGAGAGAGAGAGAGAGAGAGAGAGCAGAACAGTGTGCAGAGAGAAAGAGAGGGAGCAGAACACAGCATGCAGAGAGAGAGAGGGAGAGAGCAGAACACAGTGTGCAGAGAGAGAGGGAGCAGAATACACTGTGCAGAGAGAGAGAGAGAGCTGAACATAGCGTGAACAGAGAGAGAGAGAGAGAGAGAGAGCAGAACACAGCGTGCACAGAGAGAGAGAGAGAGAGCAGAGAGAGAGAGAGCAGAACACCGTGCAGAGAGAGAGAAAGAGAGAGCAGAACACAGTGTGCAGAGAGAGAAAGAGCAGAACACAGCGTGCAGTGAGAGAGAAAGATAGCAGAACGCAGTGTGCAGAGAGAGAGAGCAGGATACAGCGTGCAGAGAGATAGAGGGCAGAATACAGTGTGCAGAGAGAGAGAGAGAGCTGAACACAGTGTGAACAGAGACAGAGAGAGAGAGAGAGAGCAGAACACCGTGCACAGAGAGAGAGTGAGCAGAACACAGCGTGCAGAGAGAGAGAGCAGAATACAGTGTGCAGAGAGAGAGAGAGAGAGAGCAGAACACAGCGTGCAGAGAGAGAGAAAGTGAGACAGAGCAGAACACAGTGTGCAGAGAGAGAGTGCAGAACACAGTGTGCAGAGAGAGAGAGAGAGAGAGAGAGAGCAGAACAGTGTGCAGAGAGAAAGAGAGGGAGCAGAACACAGCGTGCAGAGAGAGAGAGGGAGCAGAATACACTGTGCAGAGAGAGAGAGAGAGAGAGCTGAACACAGCGTGAACAGAGAGAGAGAGAGAGAGAGAGCAGAACACAGCGTGCACAGAGAGAGAGAGAGAGAGCAGAGAGAGAGAGAGCAGAACACCGTGCAGAGAGAGAGAGCAGAACACCGTGCAGAGAGAGAGTGAGCAGAACACAGTGTGAAGAGAGAGAGAGAGAGTAGAACGCAGCGTGCAGAGAGAGCAGAACACAGGCTGCAGAGAGAGAGAAAGAGCGAGCAGAACACAGTGTGCAGAGAGAAAGAGCAGAACACAGCGTGCAGTGAGAGAGAGAGAGCAGAACACAGCATGCACAGAGAGAGAAAGATAGCAGAACGCAGTGTGCAGAGAGAGAGAGCAGGATACAGCGTGCAGAGAGATAGAGGGCAGAATACAGTGTGCAGAGAGAGAGAGAGAGAGCTGAACACAGTGTGCAGAGAGAGAGAGAGAGAGAGCAGAACACAGTGTGCAGAGAGAGAGAGAGAGAGAGCAGAACACAGTGTGCAGAGAGAGAGAGAGCTGAACACACTGTGCAGAGAGAGAGAGTGCGAGAGCTGATCACAGCGTGCAGAAAGAGAGAGAGCAGAATACAGTGTGCAGAGAGAGAGAGAGAGAGCAGAACACAGCATGCAAAGAGAGAGAGAGCAGAACACAGTGTGCAGAGAGAGAGAGAGCAGAACGCAGGCTGCAGAGAGAGAGGGAGCAGAATACACTGTGCAGAGAGAGCAGAGAGAGAGAGAGAGCAGAACATAGTGTGTAGAGAGAGAGAGAGAGAGAGAGAGAGCAGAAAATAGTGTGCAGAGAGAGAGAGAGCAGAACACCATGCAGAGAGAGAGGGAGAGAGCAGAACACAGCGTGCACAGAGAGAGAGAGAGCAGAACACCGTGCAGAGAGAGTGATCAGAACACAGTGTGCAGAGCGAGAGAGAGAGAGACAGCAGAACGCAGTGTGCAGAGAGAGAGAGAGAGAGAGGGAGAGCAGGATACAGCGTGCAGAGAGATAGAGAGCAGAATACAGTGTGCAGAGAGAGTGAGAGAGAGACAGAGCAGAACACAGTGTGAAGAGAGAGGGCAGAACACAGTGTGCAGAGAGAGAGAGAGAGAGAGAGAGAGAGAGAGCAGAACAGTGTGCAGAGAAAGAGAGAGCAGAACGCAGTGTGCAGAGAGAGAGAGAAAGAGCAGAACACAGCGTGCAGAGAGAGAGAGAGAGAGAGAGAGAGCAGAACACAGTGTGCAGAGAGAGAGAGAGCAGAAAACAGCGTACAGGGAGAGAGAGAGAGAGAGAGAGAGCAGAATACAGCGTACAGAGAGAGAGAGGGAGAGAGCAGAACACAGTGTGCAGAGAGGGAGAGAGCAGAACACAGCGTGCAGAGAGAGAGAGAGCAGAACGCAGCGTGCAGAGAGAGAGAGCAGAACACAGGCTGCAGAGAGAGAAAGAGAGCAGAACACAGCGTGCAGAGAGAGAGAGGGAGAGAGCAGAACACAGTGTGCAGAGAGAGAGGGAGCAGAATACACTGTGCAGAGAGAGAGAGAGAGCTGAACACAGCATGAGCAGAGAGAGAGAGAGAGAGAGAGAGAGAGAGAGAGCAGAACACAGCGTGCACAGAGAGAGAGAGAGAGAGAGCAGAGAGAGAGAGAGCAGAACGCAGTGTGCAGAGAAAGAGAGAGAGAGAGAGAGCAGGATACAGCGTGCAGAGAGATAGAGAGAGAGAGAAGACCACAGTGTGCAGTGAGAGAGAGAGAGAGCAGAACACAGCATGCAGAGAGAGAGAGCAGGATTCAGCGTGCAGAGAGATAGAGAGCAGAATACAGTGTGCAAAGAGAGAGAGCTGAACACAGTGTGAACAAAGACAGAAAGAGAGAGAGAGCAGAACACCGTGCACAGAGAGAGAGTGAGCAGAACACAGTGTGCAGAGCGAGAGAGAGAGAGATAGCAGAATGTAGTGTGCAGAGCGAGAGAGCAGGATACAGCGTGCAGAGAGAGAGAGAGAAAAGAACACAGTGTGCAGAGAGAGAGAGAGCAGAACACAGCGTACAGGGAGAGAGAGAGAGAGAGCGCAGAATACAGCGTAGAGAGAGAGAGAGAGAGAGAGCTGAACACAGTGTGCAGAGAGAGAGAGAGAGCAGAACACAGCATGCAAAGAGAGAGAGAGAGAGCAGAACACAGTGTGCAGAGAGAGAGCGAGAGAGCAGAACACAGCATGCAAAGAGAGAGCAGAACACAGTGTGCAGAGAGAGAGAGCAGATCACAATGAGCAGAGAGAGAGAGAAAGAGAGAGAGAGAGCAGATCACAATGTGCAGAGAGAGAGAGCAGAACACAGCGTGCACAGAGAGTGAGAGAGAGAGCAGAATACAACGTGCAGAGAGAGAGACAGAGCAGAACACAGTGTGCAGAGAGAGATAGAGAGAGCAGAACACAGTGTGCACAGAGAGAGAGAGAGCAGAACAGCATGCAGAGATCGAGAGAGCAGGATGCAGCATGCAGAGAGAGAGGAGAACACAGCGTGCAGAGAGAGAGCGAGAGAGCAGAACACAGCATGCAAAGAGAGAGAGAGCAGAACACAGCGTACAGGGAGAGAGAGAGAGAGAGAGAGAGAGCAGAATACAGCGTACAGAGAGAGAGAGGGAGAGAGCAGAACACAGTGTGCAGAGAGGGAGAGAGCAGAACACAGCGTGCAGAGAGAGAGAGAGCAGAACGCAGCGTGCAGAGAGAGAGAGCAGAACACAGGCTGCAGAGAGAGAAAGAGAGCAGAACACAGCGTGCAGAGAGAGAGGGAGAGAGCAGAACACAGTGTGCAGAGAGAGAGGGAGCAGAATACACTGCGCAGAGAGAGAGAGAGAGAGTGCGGGAGAGAGCAGAACACAGCATGAGCAGAGAGAGAGAGAGAGAGAGAGAGAGAGAGAGAGCAGAACACAGCGTGCACAGAGAGAGAGAGAGAGAGAGAGAGCAGAGAGAGAGAGAGCAGAACATAGTGTGCCGAGAGAGAGAGAGAGCAGAACACAGCTTGCACAGAGAGAGAGAGAGAGAGAGCAGTGAGAGAGATAGCAGAACGCAGTGTGCAGAGAGAGAGAGAGAGAGAGAGAGAGCAGGATACAGCATGCAGAGAGATAGAGAGCAGAATACAGCATGCAGAGAGAGAGAGAGAGAGATAGCAGAACGCAGTGTGCAGAGAGAGAGAGAGAGAGAGAGCAGGGTACAGCGTGCAGAGAGAGAAAGCAGAACACAACACAGTTTGCAGAGAGAGAGAGAGAGAAGACCATAGTGTGCAGAGAGAGCAGAACACAGACTGCAGAGAGAGAGCAGAACACAGTGTGCAGAGAGAGAGGGAGAGAGGGAGAGCAGATCATAATGTGCAGAGAGAGAGAGAGCGAGAGCTGATCACAGCGTGCAGAGAGAGAGAGCAGAACGCAGTGTGCAGAGAGAGAGAGAGAGCGCAGAACACAGCGTGCAGAGAGAGAGAGAGCAGAACACAGTGTGCAGAGAGAGAGAGAGAGAGAGAGCAGAACACAGTGTGCAGAGAGAGAGAGAGAGAGCAGAACACAGCGTGCAGAGAGAGAGAGCAGAATACAGTGTGCAGAGAGAGAGAGAGAGCAGAACACAGCGTGCATAGAGAGAGAAAGTGAGACAGAGCAGAACACAGTGTGCAGAGAGAGAGTGCAGAACACAGTGTGCAGAGAGAGAGAGAGAGAGAGAGAGAGCAGAACAGTGTGCAGAGAGAAAGAGAGGGAGCAGAACACAGCATGCAGAGAGAGAGAGGGAGAGAGCAGAACACAGTGTGCAGAGAGAGAGGGAGCAGAATACACTGTGCAGAGAGAGAGAGAGAGCTGAACATAGCGTGAACAGAGAGAGAGAGAGAGAGAGAGAGCAGAACACAGCGTGCACAGAGAGAGAGAGAGAGAGCAGAGAGAGAGAGAGCAGAACACCGTGCAGAGAGAGAGAAAGAGAGAGCAGAACACAGTGTGCAGAGAGAGAAAGAGCAGAACACAGCGTGCAGTGAGAGAGAAAGATAGCAGAACGCAGTGTGCAGAGAGAGAGAGCAGGATACAGCGTGCAGAGAGATAGAGGGCAGAATACAGTGTGCAGAGAGAGAGAGAGAGCTGAACACAGTGTGAACAGAGACAGAGAGAGAGAGAGAGAGCAGAACACCGTGCACAGAGAGAGAGTGAGCAGAACACAGCGTGCAGAGAGAGAGAGCAGAATACAGTGTGCAGAGAGAGAGAGAGAGAGAGCAGAACACAGCGTGCAGAGAGAGAGAAAGTGAGACAGAGCAGAACACAGTGTGCAGAGAGAGAGTGCAGAACACAGTGTGCAGAGAGAGAGAGAGAGAGAGAGAGAGAGCAGAACAGTGTGCAGAGAGAAAGAGAGGGAGCAGAACACAGCGTGCAGAGAGAGAGAGGGAGCAGAATACACTGTGCAGAGAGAGAGAGAGAGAGAGCTGAACACAGCGTGAACAGAGAGAGAGAGAGAGAGAGAGCAGAACACAGCGTGCACAGAGAGAGAGAGAGAGAGCAGAGAGAGAGAGAGCAGAACACCGTGCAGAGAGAGAGAGCAGAACACCGTGCAGAGAGAGAGTGAGCAGAACACAGTGTGAAGAGAGAGAGAGAGAGTAGAACGCAGCGTGCAGAGAGAGCAGAACACAGGCTGCAGAGAGAGAGAAAGAGCGAGCAGAACACAGTGTGCAGAGAGAAAGAGCAGAACACAGCGTGCAGTGAGAGAGAGAGAGCAGAACACAGCATGCACAGAGAGAGAAAGATAGCAGAACGCAGTGTGCAGAGAGAGAGAGCAGGATACAGCGTGCAGAGAGATAGAGGGCAGAATACAGTGTGCAGAGAGAGAGAGAGAGAGCTGAACACAGTGTGAACAGAGACAGAGAGAGAGAGAGAGCAGAACACCGTGCACAGAGAGAGAGTGAGCAGAACACAGTGTGCAGAGCGAGAGAGCAGGATACAGCGTGCAGAGAGATAGAGAGTAGAATACAGTGTGCAGAGAGGGAGAGAGAAAAGAACACAGTGTGCAGAGAGGGAGAGAGAGCAGAACACAGCGTACAGGGAGAGAGAGAGAGAGAGAGAGAGAGAGAGCAGAATACAGCGTACAGAGAGAGAGAGGGAGAGAGCAGAACACAGTGTGCAGAGAGGGAGAGAACAGAACACAGCGTGCAGAGAGAGAGAGAGCAGAACGCAGGCTGCAGAGAGAGAGAGCAGAACACAGGCTGCAGAGAGAGAAAGAGAGCAGAACACAGCGTGCAGAGAGAGAGAGAGAGAGAGAGAGAGAGCAGAACACAGCGTGCAGAGAGAGAGAGAGAGAGAGAGAGAGAGCAGAGAGAGAGAGAGCAGAACATAGTGTGCCGAGAGAGAGAGAGAGCAGAACACAGCTTGCACAGAGAGAGAGAGAGAGAGCAGAGAGAGAGAGAGCAGAACGCAGTGTGCAGAGAGAGAGAGAGAGAGAGAGAGCAGAATACAGCATGCAGAGAGAGAGAGAGAGAGAAGACCATAGTGTGCAGAGAGAGAGAGAGAGGGAGCAGAACACAGTGTGCAGAGAGAGAGGCAGAGAGGGAGAGCAGATCATAATGTGCAGAGAGAGAGAGAGAGCAGAACACAGCGTGCAGAGAGATAGAGAGAGCACAACACAACGTGCAGGGAGAGTGAGAGAGAGAGCAGATCACAATGAGCAGAGAGAGAGAGAGAGAGAGCAGAACACAGCGTGCACAGTGAGAGAGAGAGAGAGCAGAGAGAGAGAGAGCAGAACATAGTGTGTAGAGAGAGAGAGTGAGCAGAACACAGTGTGCAGAACGAGAGAGAGAGAGATAGCAGAACGCAGTGTGCAGAGAGAGAGAGAGCAGAACACCGTGCAGAGAGAGAGAGAGTGAGCAGAGCACAGTGTGCAGAATGAGAGACAGAGAGATAGCAGAACGCAGTGTGCAGAGAGAGAGAGAGGGCAGAACACCTTGAAGAGAGAGTGAGCAGAACACAGTGTGCAGAGAGAGAGAGAGATAGCAGAATGCAGTGTGCAGAGAGAGAGAGAGAGAGAGAGCAGGATACAGCGTGCAGAGAGAGAGAGAGAGAGAGGGCAGATCACAATGTGCAGAGAGAGAGAGAGAGAGAGAGAGCAGAACACAGCGTGCACAGAGAGAGAGAGAGAGAGAGAGCAGAACACAGTGTGCAGAGAGAGAAAGAGCAGAACACAGTGTGCAGTGAGAGAGAGAGAGAGAGCAGAACACCGTGCAGAGAGAGAGTAGAACGCAGCGTGCAGAGAGAGAAAGCAGAACACAGGCTGCAGAGAGAGAGAAAGAGAGAGCAGAACACAGTGTGCAGAGAGAGAAAGAGCAGAACACAGTGTGCAGTGAGAGAGAGAGAGAGCAGAACACAGAATGCAGAGAGAGAGAGAGAGAAAGATAGCAGAACGCAGTGTGCAGAGAGAGAGAGCAGGATACAGCGTGCAGAGAGATAGAGTGCAGAATACAGTGTGCAAAGAGAGAGAGCTGAACACAGTGTGAACAAAGACAGAGAGAGAGCAGAACACCGTGCACAGAGAGAGAGTGAGCAGAACACAGTGTGCAGAGCGAGAGAGAGAGAGATAGCAGAACGTAGTGTGCAGAGCGAGAGAGCAGGATACAGCGTGCAGAGAGATAGAGAGCAGAATACAGTGTGCAGAGAGAGAGAGAGAAAAGAACACAGTGTGCAGAGAGAGAGCAGAACACAGCGTACAGGGAGAGAGAGAGAGAGAGAGAGAGAGCGCAGAATACAGCGTACGGAGAGAGAGAGAGTGAGCAGAACACAGTGTGCAGAGCGAGAGAGCAGGATACAGCGTGCAGAGAGATAGAGAGTAGAATACAGTGTGCAGAGAGGGAGAGAGAAAAGAACACAGTGTGCAGAGAGAGAGAGAGAGCAGAACACAGCGTACAGGGAGAGAGAGAGAGAGAGAGAGAGAGAGAGAGCAGAATACAGCGTACAGAGAGAGAGAGGGAGAGAGCAGAACACAGTGTGCAGAGAGGGAGAGAACAGAACACAGCGTGCAGAGAGAGAGAGAGCAGAACGCAGGCTGCAGAGAGAGAGAGCAGAACACAGGCTGCAGAGAGAGAAAGAGAGCAGAACACAGCGTGCAGAGAGAGAGAGAGAGAGAGAGAGAGAGCAGAACACAGCGTGCAGAGAGAGAGAGAGAGAGAGAGAGAGAGCAGAGAGAGAGAGAGCAGAACATAGTGTGCCGAGAGAGAGAGAGAGCAGAACACAGCTTGCACAGAGAGAGAGAGAGAGAGAGAGAGAGCAGAGAGAGAGAGAGCAGAACGCAGTGTGCAGAGAGAGAGAGAGAGAGAGAGAGCAGAATACAGCATGCAGAGAGAGAGAGAGAGAGAAGACCATAGTGTGCAGAGAGAGAGAGAGAGGGAGCAGAACACAGTGTGCAGAGAGAGAGGCAGAGAGGGAGAGCAGATCATAATGTGCAGAGAGAGAGAGAGAGCAGAACACAGCGTGCAGAGAGATAGAGAGAGCACAACACAACGTGCAGGGAGAGTGAGAGAGAGAGCAGATCACAATGAGCAGAGAGAGAGAGAGAGAGAGAGCAGAACACAGCGTGCACAGTGAGAGAGAGAGAGAGCAGAGAGAGAGAGAGCAGAACATAGTGTGTAGAGAGAGAGAGTGAGCAGAACACAGTGTGCAGAACGAGAGAGAGAGAGATAGCAGAACGCAGTGTGCAGAGAGAGAGAGAGCAGAACACCGTGCAGAGAGAGAGAGAGTGAGCAGAGCACAGTGTGCAGAATGAGAGACAGAGAGATAGCAGAACGCAGTGTGCAAAGAGAGAGAGAGGGCAGAACACCTTGAAGAGAGAGTGAGCAGAACACAGTGTGCAGAGAGAGAGAGAGATAGCAGAATGCAGTGTGCAGAGAGAGAGAGAGAGAGAGAGCAGGATACAGCGTGCAGAGAGAGAGAGAGAGAGAGGGCAGATCACAATGTGCAGAGAGAGAGAGAGAGAGAGAGCAGAACACAGCGTGCACAGAGAGAGAGAGAGAGAGAGAGCAGAACACAGTGTGCAGAGAGAGAAAGAGCAGAACACAGTGTGCAGTGAGAGAGAGAGAGAGAGCAGAACACCGTGCAGAGAGAGAGTAGAACGCAGCGTGCAGAGAGAGAAAGCAGAACACAGGCTGCAGAGAGAGAGAAAGAGAGAGCAGAACACAGTGTGCAGAGAGAGAAAGAGCAGAACACAGTGTGCAGTGAGAGAGAGAGAGTGCAGAACACAGAATGCAGAGAGAGAGAGAGAGAAAGATAGCAGAACGCAGTGTGCAGAGAGAGAGAGCAGGATACAGCGTGCAGAGAGATAGAGTGCAGAATACAGTGTGCAAAGAGAGAGAGCTGAACACAGTGTGAACAAAGACAGAGAGAGAGCAGAACACCGTGCACAGAGAGAGAGTGAGCAGAACACAGTGTGCAGAGCGAGAGAGAGAGAGATAGCAGAACGTAGTGTGCAGAGCGAGAGAGCAGGATACAGCGTGCAGAGAGATAGAGAGCAGAATACAGTGTGCAGAGAGAGAGAGAGAAAAGAACACAGTGTGCAGAGAGAGAGCAGAACACAGCGTACAGGGAGAGAGAGAGAGAGAGAGAGAGCGCAGAATACAGCGTACGGAGAGAGAGAGAGAGAGCTGAACACAGTGTGCAGAGAGAGAGAGAGAGCAGAACACAGCATGCAAAGAGAGAGAGAGAGAGAGCAGAACACAGTGTGCAGAGAGAGAGCGAGAGAGCAGAACACAGCATGCAAAGAGAGAGAGCGAGAGAGCAGAACACAGCATGCAAAGAGAGAGAGAGAGCAGAACACAGTGTGCAGAGAGAGAGAGAGCAGATCACAATGAGCAGAGAGAGAGAGAGAGAGCAGATCACAATGTGCAGAGAGAGAGAGCAGAACACAGCGTGCACAGAGAGTGAGAGAGAGAGCAGAATACAGCGTGCAGAGAGAGACAGAGCAGAACACAGTGTGCAGAGAGAGAGAGAGAGAGCAGAACACCGTGCAAAGAGAGAGACAGAGAGAGCAGAACACAGTGTGCACAGAGAGAGAGAGAGCAGAACAGCATGCAGAGATCGAGAGAGCAGAATGCAGCATGCAGAGAGAGAGAGGAGAACACAGCGTGCAGAGAGAGAGAGAGAGCAGAACACAGTGTGCAGAGAGAGAGCGAGAGAGCAGAACACAGCATGCAAAGAGAGAGAGAGCAGAACACAGTGTGCAGAGAGAGAGAGAGCAGAACGCAGGCTGCAGAGAGAGAGGGAGCAGAATACACTGTGCAGAGAGAGAGAGAGAGCTGAACACAGCGTGCAGGGAGAGTGAGAGAGAGAGAGCAGATCACAATGTGCAGAGAGAGAGAGAGAGAGAGAGAGAGAGAGCAGAACACAGCGTGCACAGTGAGAGAGAGAGAGCAGAGAGAGAGAGAGAGAGAGCAGAACACCGTGCAGAGAGAGAGAGAGAGATAGCAGAATGCAGTGTGCAGAGAGAGAGAGAGAGGGCAGAACACCGTGCAGAGAGAGTGAGCCGAACACAGTATGCAGAGCGAGAGAGAGAGAGAAAGCAGAACGCAGTGTGCAGAGAGAGAGAGAGAGAGAGAGAGAGAGAGAGAGAGCAGGATACAGCGTGCAGAGAGATAGAGAGCAGAGTACAGTGTGCAGAGAGAGAGAGAGAACAGAACACAATGTGCAGAGAGAGAGCGAGCAGAATACAGCGTACAGAGAGAGAGAGGGAGAGAGCAGACCACAGTGTGCAGAGAGAGAGAGCAGGATACAGCATGCAGAGAGAGAGAGAACAGAACACAGCGTGCAGAGAGAGAGAGAGCAGAACAGAGTGTGCAGAGAGAGAGAGAGCTGAACACAGTGTGCAGAGAGAGAGCAGAACACACTGTGCAGAGAGAGAGAGAGCGAGAGCTTATCACAGCATGCAGAGAGAGAGAGCAGAACACAGTGCGCAGAGAGAGAGAGAGAGCAGAACACAGCGTGCAGTGAGAGAGAGAGCAGAATACAGTGTGCAGATAGAGAGAGAGAAAGCAGAACACAGCGTGCAGAGAGAGAGAAAGTGAGAGTGAGAGAGAGACAGAGCAGAACAGTGTGCAGAGAGAGAGTGCAGAACACAGAATGCAGAGAGAGAGAGAGAGAGAGAGCAGAACAGTGTGCAGAGAGAGAGCAAGAGAGAGAGCAGAACACAGGGTGCAGAGAGAGAGAGGGAGAGAGCAGAACACTGTGCAGAGAGAGGGAGCAGAATACACGGTGCAGAGAGAAAGAGAGAGAGCTGAACACAGCGTGAACAGAGAGAGAGAGAGAGAGAGAGTGAGCAGAACACAGCGTGCAGAGCGAGAGAGAGAGAGATAGAAGAATGCAGTGTGCAGAGAGAGAGAGAGCAGATCACAATGTGGAGAGAGAGAGAGAGCGCAGAACACAGCGTGCACAGAGAGAGAGAGAGCAGAACACCGTGCAGAGAGAGAGAGAGCAGAACACAGTGTGAAGAGAGAGAGAGAGAGAGTAGAACGCAGCGTGCAGAGAGAGAGCAGAACACTGGCTGCAGAGAGAGAGAAAGAGGGAGCAGAACACAGTGTGCAGAGAGAGAAAGAGCAGAACACAGTGTGCAGTGAGAGAGAGAGAGAGAGAGCAGAACACAGCATGCAGAGAGAAAGAGAGAGAAAGATAGCAGAACGCAGTGTGCAGAGACAGAGAGCAGGATACAGCGTGCAGAGAGATAGAGCGCAGAATACAGTGTGCAGAGAGAGAGAGAGAGAGAGAGAGAGAGAGCTGAACACAGCTTGAACAGAGACAAAGAGAGAGCAGAACACAGCGTGCACAGAGAGAGCAGAGAGAGAGAGCAGAAAATAGTGTGCAGAGAGAGAGAGAGAGAGAGAGAGCAGAACACCGTGCAGAGAGAGAGGGAGAGAGCAGAACACAGTGTGCAGAGAGAGAGAGTGAGAGCAGAACACAGCGTGCAGAGAGAGAGAAAGTGAGAGCGAGTAGAACACAGCGTGCAGAGAGAGAGAGAGAGAGAGAGCAGAACAGTGTGCAGAGAGAGAGAGCACGAGAGAGCAGAACACAGTGTGCAGAGAGAGAGAGAAAGCAGAACACAGTGTGCAGAGAGAGAGAGAGCAGGGTACAGCGTGCAGAGAGAGAGAAAGCAGAACACAACACAGTGTGCAGAGAGAGAGAGAGAGAGCAGAACACAGCATGCAGAGAGAGAGAGAGAGAGAGAGAAGACCACAGTGTGCAGATAGAGAGAGAGAGAGAGAGAGCAGAACACAACGTGCACAGAGAGAGAGAGAGAGAGCAGAGAGAAAGAGAGCAGAACACAGTGTGCAGAGACAGAGAGAGAGAGCAGAACACAGTGTGCAGAGAGAGAGAGAGAGAGCAGGGTACAGCGTGCAGAGAGAGAAAGCAGAACACAACACAGTTTGCAGAGAGAGAGAGAGCAGAACACAGCATGCAGAGAGAGAGAGAGAGAAGACCATAGTGTGCAGAGAGAGCAGAACACAGACTGCAGAGAGAGAGAGAGAGAGCAGAACACAGTGTGCAGAGAGAGAGGGAGAGAGGGAGAGCAGATCATAATGTGCAGAGAGAGAGAGCGAGAGCTGATCACAGCGTGCAGAGAGAGAGAGCAGAACGCAGTGTGTAGAGAGAGAGAGAGCGCAGAACACAGCGTGCAGAGAGAGAGAGAGCAGAACACAGTGTGCAGAGAGAGAGAGAGAGAGAGAGAGCAGAACGCAGTGTGCAGAGAGAGAGAGAGGGAGCAGAACACAGCGTGCAGAGAGAGAGAGCAGAATACAGTGTGCAGAGAGAGAGAGAGAGCAGAACACAGCGTGCAGAGAGAGAGAGCAGAACACAGCGTGCAGAGAGAGAGAAAGTGAGACAGAGCAGAACACAGTGTGCAGAGAGAGAGTGCAGAACACAGTGTGCAGAGAGAGAGAGAGAGAGAGAGCAGAACAGTGTGCAGAGAGAAAGAGAGGGAGCAGAGAGAGAGGGAGCAGAATACACTGTGCAGAGAGAGAGAGAGAGAGAGCTGAACACAGCGTGAACAGAGAGAGAGAGAGAGAGAGAGCAGAACACAGCGTGCACAGAGAGAGAGAGAGAGAGCAGAGAGAGAGAGAGCAGAACATCGTGCAGAGAGAGAGAGCAGAACACCGTGCAGAGAGAGAGTGAGCAGAACACAGTGTGAAGAGAGAGAGAGAGTAGAACGCAGCGTGCAGAGAGAGCAGAACACAGGCTGCAGAGAGAGAGAAAGAGAGAGCAGAACACAGTGTGCAGAGAGAGAAAGAGCAGAACACAGCGTGCAGTGAGAGAGAGAGAGCAGAACACAGCATGCAGAGAGAGAGAAAGATAGCAGAACGCAGTGTGCAGAGAGAGAGAGCAGGATACAGCGTGCAGAGAGATAGAGAGAGAGCTGAACACAGTGTGAACAGAGACAGAGAGAGAGAGAGAGCAGAACACCGTGCACAGAGAGAGAGTGAGCAGAACACAGTGTGCAGAGCGAGAGAGAGAGAGATAGCAGAACGTAGTGTGCAGAGCGAGAGAGCAGGATACAGCGTGCAGAGAGAGAGAGAGAGAGAGCTGAACACAGTGTGAACAGAGACAGAGAGAGAGAGAGAGCAGAACACCGTGCACAGAGAGAGAGTGAGCAGAACACAGTGTGCAGAGCGAGAGAGAGAGAGATAGCAGAACGTAGTGTGCAGAGCGAGAGAGCAGGATACAGCGTGCAGAGAGATAGAGAGTAGAATACAGTGTGCAGAGAGGGAGAGAGAAAAGAACACAGTGTGCAGAGAGAGAGAGAGAGCAGAACACAGCGTACAGGGAGAGAGAGAGAGAGCAGAATACAGCGTACAGAGAGAGAGAGGGAGAGAGCAGAACACAGTGTGCAGAGAGGGAGAGAACAGAACACAGCGTGCAGAGAGAGAGAGAGCAGAACGCAGGCTGCAGAGAGAGAGAGCAGAACACAGGCTGCAGAGAGAGAAAGAGAGCAGAACACAGCGTGCAGAGAGAGAGAGGGAGAGAGCAGAACACAGTGTGCAGAGAGAAAGGGAGCAGAATACACTATGCAGAGAGAGAGAGCAGAACACAGCGTGCACAGAGAGAGAGAGAGAGAGAGCAGAGAGAGAGAGAGCAGAACATAGTGTGCCGAGAGAGAGAGAGAGAGCAGAACACAGCTTGCACAGAGAGAGAGGGAGAGAGAGAGAGAGAGAGAGAGCAGAATACAGCATGCAGAGAGAGAGAGAGAGAGAGAAGACCACAGTGTGCAGAGAGAGAGAGAGAGAGAGCAGAACACAGTGTGCAGAGAGAGAGGCAGAGAGGGAGAGCAGATCATAATGTGCAGAGAGAGAGAGAGAGCAGAACACAGCGTGCAGAGAGATAGAGAGAGCACAACACAACGTGCAGGGAGAGTGAGAGAGAGAGAGCAGATCACAATGAGCAGAGAGAGAGAGAGAGAGCAGAACACAGCGTGCACAGTGAGAGAGAGAGAGAGCAGAGAGAGAGAGAGAGAGCAGAACACCGTGCAGAGAGAGAGAGTGAGCAGAGCACAGTGTGCAGAACGAGAGACAGAGAGATAGCAGAACGCAGTGTGCAGAGAGAGAGAGAGGGCAGAACACCGTGCAGAGAGAGTGAGCAGAACACAGTGTGCAGAGAGAGAGAGAGATAGCAGAATGCAGTGTGCAGAGAGAGAGAGAGAGAGAGAGCAGGATACAGCGTGCAGAGAGAGAGAGAGAGAGAGAGGGCAGATCACAATGTGCAGAGAGAGAGAGAGAGAGAGAGCAGAACACAGCGTGCACAGAGAGAGAGAGAGAGAGAGCAGAGAGAGAGAGAGCAGAACACCGTGCAGAGAGAGAGAGCAGAACACCGTGCAGAGAGAGAGTAGAACGCAGCGTGCAGAGAGAGAAAGCAGAACACAGGCTGCAGAGAGAGAGAAAGAGAGAGCAGAACACAGTGTGCAGAGAGAGAAAGAGCAGAACACAGTGTGCAGTGAGAGAGAGAGAGAGAGCAGAACACAGAATGCAGAGAGAGAGAGAGAGAAAGATAGCAGAACGCAGTGTGCAGAGAGATAGAGGGCAGAATACAGTGTGCAAAGAGAGAGAGCTGAACACAGTGTGAACAAAGACAGAGAGAGAGAGAGCAGAACACCGTGCACAGAGAGAGAGTGAGCAGAACACAGTGTGCAGAGCGAGAGAGAGAGAGATAGCAGAACGTAGTGTGCAGAGCGAGAGAGCAGGATACAGCGTGCAGAGAGATAGAGAGCAGAATACAGTGTGCAGAGAGAGAGAGAGAAAAGAACACAGTGTGCAGAGAGAGAGCAGAACACAGCGTACAGGGAGAGAGAGAGAGAGAGAGAGAGCGCAGAATACAGCGTACGGAGAGAGAGAGCAGAACACAGCGTGCACAGAGAGTGAGAGAGAGAGCAGAATACAGCGTGCAGAGAGAGACAGAGCAGAACACAGTGTGCAGAGAGAGAGAGAGAGAGCAGAACACCGTGCAAAGAGAGAGACAGAGAGAGCAGAACACAGTGTGCACAGAGAGAGAGAGAGCAGAACAGCATGCAGAGATCGAGAGAGCAGAATGCAGCATGCAGAGAGAGAGAGGAGAACACAGCGTGCAGAGAGAGAGAGAGCAGAACACAGCATGCAAAGAGAGAGAGAGCAGAACACAGTGTGCAGAGAGAGAGAGAGCAGAACGCAGGCTGCAGAGAGAGAGGGAGCAGAATACACTGTGCAGAGAGAGAGAGAGAGAGCTGAACACAGCGTGCAGGGAGAGTGAGAGAGAGAGAGCAGATCACAATGTGCAGAGAGAGAGAGAGAGAGAGAGAGAGAGCAGAACACAGCGTGCACAGTGAGAGAGAGAGAGCAGAGAGAGAGAGAGAGAGAGAGCAGAACACCGTGCAGAGAGAGAGAGAGAGATAGCAGAATGCAGTGTGCAGAGAGAGAGAGAGAGGGCAGAACACCGTGCAGAGAGAGTGAGCCGAACACAGTATGCAGAGCGAGAGAGAGAGAGAAAGCAGAACGCAGTGTGCAGAGAGAGAGAGAGAGAGAGAGAGAGAGCAGGATACAGCGTGCAGAGAGATAGAGAGCAGAGTACAGTGTGCAGAGAGAGAGAGAGAACAGAACACAATGTGCAGAGAGAGAGCGAGCAGAATACAGCGTACAGAGAGAGAGAGGGAGAGAGCAGACCACAGTGTGCAGAGAGAGAGAGCAGGATACAGCATGCAGAGAGAGAGAGAACAGAACACAGCGTGCAGAGAGAGAGAGAGAGCAGAACAGAGTGTGCAGAGAGAGAGAGAGCTGAACACAGTGTGCAGAGAGAGAGCAGAACACACTGTGCAGAGAGAGAGAGAGCGAGAGCTTATCACAGCATGCAGAGAGAGAGAGCAGAACACAGTGCGCAGAGAGAGAGAGAGAGCAGAACACAGCGTGCAGTGAGAGAGAGAGCAGAATACAGTGTGCAGATAGAGAGAGAGAAAGCAGAACACAGCGTGCAGAGAGAGAGAAAGTGAGAGTGAGAGAAAGACAGAGCAGAACAGTGTGCAGAGAGAGAGTGCAGAACACAGAATGCAGAGAGAGAGAGAGAGAGAGCAGAACAGTGTGCAGAGAGAGAGCAAGAGAGAGAGCAGAACACAGGGTGCAGAGAGAGAGAGGGAGAGAGCAGAACACTGTGCAGAGAGAGGGAGCAGAATACACGGTGCAGAGAGAAAGAGAGAGAGCTGAACACAGCGTGAACAGAGAGAGAGAGAGAGAGAGAGAGAGCAGAACACAGCGTGCAGAGCGAGAGAGAGAGAGATAGAAGAATGCAGTGTGCAGAGAGAGAGAGAGCAGATCACAATGTGCAGAGAGAGAGAGAGAGAGCGCAGAACACAGCGTGCACAGAGAGAGAGAGAGCAGAACACCGTGCAGAGAGAGAGAGAGCAGAACACAGTGTGAAGAGAGAGAGAGAGAGAGTAGAACGCAGCGTGCAGAGAGAGAGCAGAACACTGGCTGCAGAGAGAGAGAAAGAGAGAGCAGAACACAGTGTGCAGAGAGAGAAAGAGCAGAACAGAGTGTGCAGTGAGAGAGAGAGAGAGAGCAGAACACAGCATGCAGAGAGAAAGAGAGAGAAAGATAGCAGAACGCAGTGTGCAGAGACAGAGAGCAGGATACAGCGTGCAGAGAGATAGAGCGCAGAATACAGTGTGCAGAGAGAGAGAGAGAGAGAGAGAGAGAGCTGAACACAGCTTGAACAGAGACAAAGAGAGAGCAGAACACAGCGTGCACAGAGAGAGCAGAGAGAGAGAGCAGAAAATAGTGTGCAGAGAGAGAGAGAGAGAGAGAGCAGAACACCGTGCAGAGAGAGAGGGAGAGAGCAGAACACAGTGTGCAGAGAGAGAGAGTGAGAGCAGAACACAGCGTGCAGAGAGAGAGAAAGTGAGAGCGAGTAGAACACAGCGTGCAGAGAGAGAGAGAGAGAGAGAGAGAGCAGAACAGTGTGCAGAGAGAGAGAGCACGAGAGAGCAGAACACAGTGTGCAGAGAGAGAGAGAAAGCAGAACACAGTGTGCAGAGAGAGAGAGAGCAGGGTACAGCGTGCAGAGAGAGAGAAAGCAGAACACAACACAATGTGCAGAGAGAGAGAGAGAGAGCAGAACACAGCATGCAGAGAGAGAGAGAGAGAGAGAGAGACCACAGTGTGCAGATAGAGAGAGAGAGAGAGAGAGCAGAACACAACGTGCACAGAGAGAGAGAGAGAGCAGAGAGAAAGAGAGCAGAACACAGTGTGCAGAGACAGAGAGAGAGAGCAGAACACAGTGTGCAGAGAGAGAGAGAGAGAGCAGGGTACAGTGTGCAGAGAGAGAAAGCAGAACACAACACAGTTTGCAGAGAGAGAGAGAGAGAGAGAGAGAGCAGAACACAGCATGCAGAGAGAGAGAGAGAGAAGACCATAGTGTGCAGAGAGAGCAGAACACAGACTGCAGAGAGAGAGAGAGAGAGGGAGAGCAGATCATAATGTGCAGAGAGAGAGAGAGCGAGAGCGGATCACAGCGTGCAGAGAGAGAGAGCAGAACGCAGTGTGTAGAGAGAGAGAGAGCGCAGAACACAGCGTGCAGAGAGAGAGAGAGCAGAACACAGTGTGCAGAGAGAGAGAGAGAGAGAGAGAGCAGAACGCAGTGTGCAGAGAGAGAGAGAGGGAGCAGAACACAGCGTGCAGAGAGAGAGAGCAGAATACAGTGTGCAGAGAGAGAGAGAGAGCAGAACACAGCGTGCAGAGAGAGAGAGCAGAACACAGCGTGCAGAGAGAGAGAAAGTGAGACAGAGCAGAACACAGTGTGCAGAGAGAGAGTGCAGAACACAGTGTGCAGAGAGAGAGAGAGAGAGAGAGCAGAACAGTGTGCAGAGAGAAAGAGATGGAGCAGAGAGAGAGGGAGCAGAATACACTGTGCAGAGAGAGAGAGAGAGAGAGCTGAACACAGCGTGAACAGAGAGAGAGAGAGAGAGAGAGCAGAACACAGCGTGCACAGAGAGAGAGAGAGAGAGCAGAGAGAGAGAGAGCAGAACATCGTGCAGAGAGAGAGAGCAGAACACCGTGCAGAGAGAGAGTGAGCAGAACACAGTGTGAAGAGAGAGAGAGAGTAGAACGCAGCGTGCAGAGAGAGCAGAACACAGGCTGCAGAGAGAGAGAAAGAGAGAGCAGAACACAGTGTGCAGAGAGAGAAAGAGCAGAACACAGCGTGCAGTGAGAGAGAGAGAGCAGAACACAGCATGCAGAGAGAGAGAAAGATAGCAGAACGCAGTGTGCAGAGAGAGAGAGCAGGATACAGCGTGCAGAGAGATAGAGGGCAGAATACAGTGTGCAGAGAGAGAGAGAGAGCTGAACACAGTGTGAACAGAGACAGAGAGAGAGAGAGAGCAGAACACCGTGCACAGAGAGAGAGTGAGCAGAACACAGTGTGCAGAGCGAGAGAGAAAGAGATAGCAGAACGTAGTGTGCAGAGCGAGAGAGCAGGATACAGCGTGCAGAGAGATAGAGAGTAGAATACAGTGTGCAGAGAGGGAGAGAGAAAAGAACACAGTGTGCAGAGAGAGAGAGAGAGCAGAACACAGCGTACAGGGAGAGAGAGAGAGAGAGAGAGCAGAATACAGCGTACAGAGAGAGAGAGGGAGAGAGCAGAACACAGTGTGCAGAGAGGGAGAGAACAGAACACAGCGTGCAGAGAGAGAGAGAGCAGAACGCAGGCTGCAGAGAGAGAGAGCAGAACACAGGCTGCAGAGAGAGAAAGAGAGCAGAACACAGCGTGCAGAGAGAGAGAGGGAGAGAGCAGAACACAGTGTGCAGAGAGAAAGGGAGCAGAATACACTATGCAGAGAGGGAGAGCAGAACACAGCGTGCACAGAGAGAGAGAGAGAGAGAGAGAGAGCAGAGAGAGAGAGAGCAGAACATAGTGTGCCGAGAGAGAGAGAGAGCAGAACACAGCTTGCACAGAGAGAGAGGGAGAGAGCAGAGAGCGAGATAGCAGAACGCAGTGTGCAGAGAGAGAGAGAGAGAGAGAGAGAGAGCAGAATACAGCATGCAGAGAGAGAGAGAGAGAGAGAAGACCACAGTGTGCAGAGAGAGAGAGAGAGAGAGCAGAACACAGTGTGCAGAGAGAGAGAGAGAGCAGAACATAGCGTGCAGAGAGATAGAGAGAGCACAACACAACGTGCAGGGAGAGTGAGAGAGAGAGAGCAGATCACAATGAGCAGAGAGAGAGAGAGAGAGCAGAACACAGCGTGCACAGTGAGAGAGAGAGAGAGCAGAGAGAGAGAGAGAGAGCAGAACACCGTGCAGAGAGAGAGAGTGAGCAGAGCACAGTGTGCAGAACGAGAGACAGAGAGATAGCAGAACGCAGTGTGCAGAGAGAGAGAGAGGGCAGAACACCGTGCAGAGAGAGTGAGCAGAACACAGTGTGCAGAGAGAGAGAGAGAGAGAGAGAGAGAGCAGGATACAGCGTGCAGAGAGAGAGAGAGAGAGAGAGAGCAGATCACAATGTGCAGAGAGAGAGAGAGAGAGAGAGCAGAACACAGCGTGCACAGAGAGAGAGAGAGAGAGCAGAGAGAGAGAGAGCAGAACACCGTGCAGAGAGAGAGTAGAACGCAGCATGCAGAGAGAGAGAGCAGAACACAGGCTGCAGAGAGAGAGAAAGAGAGAGCAGAACACAGTGTGCAGAGAGAGAAAGAGCAGAACACAATGTGCAGTGAGAGAGAAAGATAGCAGAACGCAGTGTGCAGAGAGAGAGAGCAGGATACAGCGTGCAGAGAGATAGAGAGCAGAATACAGTGTGCAAAGAGAGAGAGCTGAACACAGTGTGAACAAATACAGAGAGAGAGAGAGAGCAGAACACCGTGCACAGAGAGAGAGAGAGCAGAACACAGCGTACAGGTAGAGAGAGAGAGAGAGAGCAGAACACAGTGTGCAGAGAGAGAGCGAGAGAGCAGAACACAGCATGCAAAGAGAGAGAGAGCAGAACACAGTGTGCAGAGAGAGAGAGAGCAGAACGCAGCGTGCAGAGAGAGAGGGAGCAGAATACACTGTGCAGAGAGAGAGAGAGAGATAGCAGAACGTAGTGTGCAGAGCGAGAGAGCAGGATACAGCGTGCAGAGAGATAGAGAGCAGAATACAGTGTGCAGAGAGAAAGAGAGAAAAGAACACAGTGTGCAGAGAGAGAGAGAGCAGAACACAGCGTACAGGGAGAGAGAGAGAGAGAGAGAGCGCAGAATACAGCGTACAGAGAGAGAGAGAGAGCTGAACAGTGTGCAGAGAGAGAGAGAGATCAGAACACAGCATGCAAAGAGAGAGAGAGAGAGAGCAGAACACAGTGTGCAGAGAGCGAGCGAGAGAGCAGAACACAGCATGCAAAGAGAGAGAGAGCAGAACACAGTGTGCAGAGAGAGAGAGAGCAGATCACAATGAGCAGAGAGAGAGAGAGAGAGAACAGATCACAATGTGCAGAGAGAGAGAGCAGAACACAGCTTGCACAGAGAGTGAGAGAGAGAGCAGAATACAACGTGCAGAGAGAGAGACAGAGCAGAACACAGTGTGCAGAGAGAGAGAGAGAGAGCAGAACACAGCGTGCAAAGAGAGAGACAGAGAGAGCAGAACACAGTGTGCACAGAGAGAGAGAGAGCAGAACAGCATGCAGAGAGAGAGAGGAGAACACAGCGTGCAGAGAGAGAGAGAGAGAGCAGAACACAGTGTGCAGAGAGAGAGCGAGAGAGCAGAACACAGCATGCAAAGAGAGAGAGAGCAGAACACAGTGTGCAGAGAGAGCAGAACACAGCGTACAGGGAGAGAGAGAGAGAGAGAGAGAGAGCAGAATACAGTGTGCAGAGAGGGAGAGAGCAGAACACAGCGTGCAGAGAGAGAGAGAGAGCAGAACGCAGCGTGCAGAGAGAGAGAGCAGAACACAGGCTGCAGAGAGAGAAAGAGAGCAGAACACAGCGTGCAGAGAGAGAGAGGGTGAGAACACAGTGTGCAGAGAGAGAGGGAGCAGAATACACTGTGCAGAGAGAGAGAGAGAGCTGAACACAGCATGAGCAGAGAGAGAGAGAGAGAGAGAGAGAGAGAGAGAGAGAGCAGAACACAGCGTGCACAGAGAGAGAGAGAGAGAGAGAGCAGAGAGAGAGAGAGCAGAACATAGTGTGCCGAGAGAGAGAGAGAGCAGAACACAGCTTGCACAGAGAGAGAGAGAGAGAGCAGAGAGAGAGATAGCAGAACGCAGTGTGCAGAGAGAGAGAGAGAGAGAGAGAGAGCAGGATACAGCGTGCAGAGAGATAGAGAGCAGAATACAGCATGCGGAGAGAGAGAGAGAGAGAGAGAGAGAGAGAGAGAGAGAAGACCACAGTGTGCAGAGAGAGAGAGAGAGAGCAGAACACAACGTGCAGAGAGAAAGAGAGCAGAACACAGCCGACAGATAGAGAGAGGGAGAGAGCAGAACACAGTGTGCAGAGAGAGAGAGAGAGAGAGAAGACCACAGTGTGCAGAGGGAGAGAAAGAGCAGAACACAGGCTGCAGAGAGAGAGAGAGAGAGAGAGAGAGAGCAGAACACAGTGTGCAGAGAGAGAGAGAGAGAGAGAGCTGAACACACTGTGCAGAGAGAGAGAGTGCGAGAGCTGATCACAGCGTGCAGAGAGAGAGAGAGCAGAATACAGTGTGCAGAGAGAGAGAGAGAGAGCAGAACACAGCGTGCAGAGAGAGCAGAGAGAGAGAGAGAGCAGAACATAGTGTGTAGAGAGAGAGAGAGAGAGTGAGCAGAACACAGTGTGCAGAACGAGAGAGAGAGAGATAGCAGAACGCAGTGTGCAGAGAGAGAGAGAGAGAGAGAGCAGAACACCGTGCAGAGAGAGAGAGTGAGCAGAAAACAGTGTGCAGAATGAGAGACAGAGAGATAGCAGAACGCAGTGTGCAGAGAGAGAGAGAGGGCAGAACACCGTGCAGAGAGAGAGAGAGAGAGAGAGAGATAGCAGAACGCAGTTTGCAGAGAGAGAGAGCAGGATACAGCGTGCAGAGAGAGAGAGAGAACAGAACACAGTGTGCAGAGAGAGAGCGAGCAGAATACAGCGTACAGAGAGAGAGAGAGGGAGAGAGCAGAACACAGTGTGCAGAGAAAGAGAGAGCAGGATACAGCATGCAGAGAGAGAGAGAACAGAACACAGCGTGCAGAGAGAGAGAGAGCAGAACAGAGTGTGCAGAGAGAGAGAGAGAGAGAGAGAGAGCAGGATACAGCGTGCAGAGAGATAGAGAGCAGAATACAGTGTGCAGAGAGAGAGAGAGAACAGAACACAGTGTGCAGAGAGAGAGCGAGCAGAATACAGCGTACAGAGAGAGAGAGAGGGAGAGAGCAGAACACAGTGTGCAGAGAAAGAGAGAGCAGGATACAGCATGCAGAGAGAGAGAGAACAGAACACAGCGTGCAGAGAGAGAGAGAGCAGAACAGAGTGTGCAGAGAGAGAGAGAGCTGAACACAGTGTGCAGAGAGAGAGAGCAGAACACACTGTGCAGAGAGAGAGAGAGCGAGAGCTTATCACAGCATGCAGAGAGAGAGAGCGCAGAACACAGTGCGCAGAGAGAGAGAGAGAGAGAGAGAGAGAGAGAGAGAGAGAGAGAGAGAGAAGACCACAGTGTGGTGAGAGAGAGAGAGAGCAGAACACAGCATGCAGAGAGAGAGAGAGAGAAAGATAGCAGAACGCAGTGTGCAGAGAGAGAGAGCAGGATACAGCGTGCAGAGAGATAGAGAGCAGAATACAGTGTGCAGAGAGAGAGAGAGAGAGATAGCAGAACATAGTGTGCCGAGAGAGAGAGAGCGCAGAACACCGTGCAGAGAGAGTGATCAGAACACAGTGTGCAGAGCGAGAGAGAGAGAGACAGCAGAACGCAGTGTGCAGAGAGAGAGAGAGAGAGGGAGAGCAGGATACAGCGTGCAGAGAGATAGAGAGCAGAATACAGTGTGCAGAGAGAGGGAGAGCAGAACACAGCATGCAGAGAGAGTGAGAGAGAGACAGAGCAGAACACAGTGTGCAGAGAGAGAGAGAGCAGAAAACAGCGTACAGGGAGAGAGAGAGAGAGAGAGAGCAGAATACAGCGTACAGAGAGAGAGAGGGAGAGAGCAGAACACAGTGTGCAGAGAGGGAGAGAGCAGAACACAGCGTGCAGAGAGAGAGAGAGCAGAACGCAGCGTGCAGAGAGAGAGAGCAGAACACAGGCTGCAGAGAGAGAAAGAGAGCAGAACACAGCGTGCAGAGAGAGAGAGGGAGAGAGCAGAACACAGTGTGCAGTGAGAGAGGGAGCAGAATACACTGTGCAGAGAGAGAGAGAGAGCTGAACACAGCATGAGCAGAGAGAGAGAGAGAGAGAGAGAGAGCAGAACACAGCGTGCACAGAGAGAGAGAGAGAGAGAGCAGAGAGAGAGAGAGCAGAACATAGTGTGCCGAGAGAGAGAGAGAGCAGAACACAGCTTGCACAGAGAGAGAGAGCAGAGAGAGAGATAGCAGAACGCAGTGTGCAGAGAAACAGAGAGAGAGAGAGAGAGAGAGCAGGATACAGCGTGCAGAGAGATAGAGAGCAGAATACAGCATGCAGAGAGAGAGAGAGAGAGAGAAGACCACAGTGTGCAGTGAGAGAGAGAGAGAAAGATAGCAGAACGCAGTGTGCAGAGAGAGAGAGCAGGATACAGCGTGCAGAGAGATAGAGAGCAGAATACAGTGTGCAAAGAGAGAGAGCTGAACACAGTGTGAACAAAGACAGAGAGAGAGAGAGCAGAACACCGTGCACAGAGAGAGAGTGAGCAGAACACAGTGTGCAGAGCGAGAGAGAGAGAGATAGCAGAATGTAGTGTGCAGAGCGAGAGTGCAGGATACAGCGTGCAGAGAGAGAGAGAGAGAAAAGAACACAGTGTGCAGAGAGAGAGAGAGCAGAACACAGCGTACAGAGAGAGAGAGAGAGAGAGCGCAGAATACAGCGTACAGAGAGAGAGAGAGAGAGAGAGAGAGAGCTGAACACAGTGTGCAGAGAGAGAGAGAGCAGAACACAGCATGCAAAGAGAGAGAGAGAGAGAGCAGAACACAGTGTGCAGAGAGAGAGCGAGAGAGCAGAACACAGTGTGCAGAGAGAGAGAGAGCAGATCACAATGAGCAGAGAGAGAGAGAGAGAGAGAGAGAGCAGATCACAATGTGCAGAGAGAGAGAGCAGAACACAGCGTGCACAGAGAGTGAGAGAGAGAGAGAGAGAGAGCAGGATACAGCGTGCAGAGAGATAGAGAGCAGAATACAGTGTGCAGAGAGAGAGAGAGAACAGAACACAGTGTGCAGAGAGAGAGCGAGCAGAATACAGCGTACAGAGAGAGAGGGAGAGAGCAGAACACAGTGTGCAGAGAGAGAGATAGCAGAACGCAGTTTGCAGAGAGAGAGAGCAGAATACAGTGTGCAG
The DNA here is from genome assembly GCF_044704955.1 of Pristiophorus japonicus. Lineage (NCBI taxonomy): Eukaryota > Metazoa > Chordata > Chondrichthyes > Pristiophoridae > Pristiophorus > Pristiophorus japonicus. Next base: position 107,235,885 of record NC_091988.1, on the reverse strand, counting down.
AGAGAGAGAGAGAACAGAACACAGTGTGCAGAGAGAGAGCGAGCAGAATACAGCGTACAGAGAGAGAGGGAGAGAGCAGAACACAGTGTGCAGAGAGAGAGAGAGAGCAGGATACAGCATGCAGAGAGAGAGAGAACAGAACACAGCGTGCAGAGAGAGAGAGAGCAGAACACACTGTGCAGAGAGAGAGAGAGCGAGAGCTTATCACAGCATGCAGAGAGAGAGAGCAGAACACAGTGCGCAGAGAGAGAGAGAGAGCAGAACACAGCGTGCAGTGAGAGAGAGAGCAGAATACAGTGTGCAGAGAGAGAGAGAGAGAAAGCAGTACACAGCGTGCAGAGAGAAAGTGAGAGAGAGTAGAACACAGCGTGCAGAGAGAAAGTGAGAGAGAGTAGAACACAGCGTGCAGAGAGAGTGAGAGAGAGACAGAGCAGAACACAGTGTGCAGAGAGAGAGTGCAGAACACAGTGTGCAGAGAGAGAGAGCTAGAGAGAGAGCAGAACACAGCGTGCAGAGAGAGAGAGGGAGAGAGCAGAACACTGTGCAGAGAGAGAGGGAGCAGAATACACGGTGCAGAGAGAAAGAGAGAGAGCTGAACACAGCGTGAACAGAGAGAGAGAGAGAGAGAGAGAGAGAGAGAGCAGAACACAGCGTGCACAGAGAGCAGAGAGAGAGAGAGCAGAACATAGTGTGCCGAGACAGAGAGCAGAACACCGTGCAGAGAGAGACAGCAGAACGCAGTGTGCAGAGAGAGAGAGAGAGGGAGAGCAGGATACAGCGTGCAGAGAGAGAGCAGATCACAATGTGCAGAGAGAGAGAGAGAGCGCAGAACACAACGTGCACAGAGAGAGAGAGCAGAGAGAGAGAGAGAGCAGAACACCGTGCAGAGAGAGAGAGAGCAGAACACCGTGCAGAGAGAGAGTGAGCAGAACACAGTGTGAAGAGAGAGAGAGAGAGAGAGTAGAACGCAGCGTGCAGAGAGAGAGAGAGAGAGAGCAGAACACAGCGTGCACAGAGAGAGCAGAGAGAGAGAGAGCAGAAAATAGTGTGCAGAGAGAGAGAGAGAGAGAGAGAGCAGAACACCGTGCAGAGAGAGAGGGAGAGAGCAGAACACCGTGCAGAGAGAGAGGGAGAGAGCAGAACACAGCGTGCACAGAGAGAGAGAGAGAGAGCAGAACATAGTGTGCCGAGAGAGAGAAAGCGCAGAACACCGTGCAGAGAGAGTGATCAGAACACAGTGTGCAGAGCGAGAGAGAGAGAGACAGCAGAACGCAGTGTGCAGAGAGAGAGAGAGAGAGGGAAGGAGAGCAGGATACAGCGTGCAGAGAAAGAGAGAGCAGAACGCAGTGTGCAGAGAGAGAGAGAAAGAGCAGAACACAGCGTGCAGAGAGAGAGGGAGAGCAGGATACAGCGTGCAGAGAAAGAGAGAGCAGAACGCAGTGTGCGGAGAGAGAGAGAAAGAGCAGAACACAGCGTGCAGAGAGAGAGAGAGAAAGAGAGAGCCGAACACAGTGTGCAGAGAGAGAGAGCACGAGAGAGCAGAACACAGTGTGCAGAGAGAGAGAGAGAGAGAGCAGAACACAGTGTGCAGAGAGAGAGAGAGAGACCAGGTACAGTGTGCAGAGAGAGAGAAAGCAGAACACAACACAGTGTGCAGAGAGAGAGAGAGAGAGCAGAACACAGCATGCAGAGAGAGCGAGAGAGAGCAGAACACAGTGTGCAGAGAGAGAGAGCAGAACACAACACAATAGTGCTGAGCGAGAGAGAGAGAGATAGCAGAACGCAGTGTGCAGAGAGAGAGAGAGAGAGCAGGATACAGCGTGCAGAGAGAGAGAGAGCAGAACACAGCGTGCAGAGAGAGAGAAAGTGAGAGAGAGTAGAACACAGCGTGCAGAGAGAGAGAGAGCAGAACACAGTATGCAGAGAGAGAGAGAGTGAGAGCAGAACACAGCGTGCAGAGAGAGAGAAAGTGAGAGCGAGTAGAACACAGCGTGCAGAGAGAGAGAGAGAGAGAGCAGAACAGTGTGCAGAGAGAGAGAGCACGAGAGAGCAGAACACAGTGTGCAGAGAGAGAGAGAGAGCAGAACACAGTGTGCAGAGAGAGAGAGAGCAGGGTACAGCGTGCAGAGAGAGAGAAAGCAGAACACAACACAGTGTGCAGAGAGAGAGAGAGAGAGAGAGAGCAGAACACAGCATGCAGAGAGAGAGAGAGAGAGAGAGAGAAGACCAGTGTGCAGAGAGAGAGAGAGAGAGCAGAACACAGCGTGCAGAGAGAGAGAGAGAGAGCAGAGAGAAAGAGAGCAGAACACAGTGTGCAGAGACAGAGAGAGAGAGCAGATCACAGTGTGCAGAGAGAGAGAGAGAGAGCAGGGTACAGCGTGCAGAGAGAGAGAGCAGAACACAGAGTGCAGTGAGAGAGAGAGAGCAGAACACAGCATGCAGAGAGAGAGAAAGATAGCAGAACGCAGTGTGCAGAACGAGAGAGAGATAGAAGAACGCAGTGTGCAGAGAGAGAGAGATGGCAGATCACAATGTGCAGAGAGAGAGAGAGCAGAACACAGCGTGCACAGAGAGAGAGAGAGAGAGCAGAGAGAGATAGAGCAGAACACCGTGCAGAGAGAGAGAGCAGAACACAGTGTGAAGAGAGAGAGAGTAGAACGCAGCGTGCAGAGAGAAAGAGCAGAACACAGTGTGCAGTGAGAGAGAGAGAGCAGAACACAGCATGCAGAGAGAGAGAAAGATAGCAGAACGCAGTGTGCAGAGCGAGAGAGCAGGATACAGCATGCAGAGAGATAGAGAGCAGAACACAGCATGCAGAGAGAGAGAAAGATAGCAGAACGCAGTGTGTAGAGAGAGAGAGAGAGCAGGATACAGCGTGCAGAGAGATAGAGGGCAGAATACAGTGTGCAGAGAGAGAGAGAGAGAGAGAGCTGAACACAGTGTGAACAGAGACAGAGAGAGAGAGAGAGCAGAACACCGTGCACAGAGAGAGAGTGAGCAGAACACAGTGTGCAGAGCGAGAGAGAGAGAGATAGCAGAACGTAGTGTGCAGAGCGAGAGAGCAGGATACAGCGTGCAGAGAGATAGAGAGTAGAATACAGTGTGCAGAGAGAGAGAGAGAAAAGAACACAGTGTGCAGAGAGAGAGAGAGAGCAGAACACAGCGTACAGAGAGAGAGAGAGCAGAACACAGCGTGCAGAGAGAGAGAAAGATAGCAGAACGCAGTGTGTAGAGAGAGAGAGCAGGATACAGCGTGCAGAGAGATAGAGGGCAGAATACAGTGTGCAGAGAGAGAGAGAGAGAGAGAGCTGAACACAGTGTGAACAGAGACAGAGAGAGAGAGAGAGCAGAACACCGTGCACAGAGAGAGAGTGAGCAGAACACAGTGTGCAGAGCGAGAGAGAGAGAGAGAGATAGCAGAACGTAGTGTGCAGAGCGAGAGAGCAGGATACAGCGTGGAGAGAGATAGAGAGTAGAATACAGTGTGCAGAGAGAGAGAGAGAAAAGAACACAGTGTGCAGAGAGAGAGAGAGAGAGAGCAGAACACAGCGTACAGAGAGAGAGAGAGCAGAACACAGCGTGCAGAGAGAGAGAGAGCAGAACGCAGCGTGCAGAGAGAGCAGAACACAGGCTGCAGAGAGAGAAAGAGAGCAGAACACAGCGTGCAGAGAGAGAGAGGGAGAGAGCAGAACACAGTGTGCAGAGAGAGAGGGAGCAGAATACACTGTGCAGAGAGAGAGAGAGAGAGAGAGAGAGAGCAGAACACAGCGTGCACAGAGAGAGAGAGAGAGAGAGAGCAGAGAGAGAGAGCAGAACATAGTGTGCCGAGAGAGAGAGAGAGCAGAACACAGCTTGCACAGAGAGAGAGAGAGAGAGAGACAGCAGAGAGAGAGATAGCAGAACGCAGTGTGCAGAGAGAGAGAGAGAGAGAGAGAGAGAGCAGGATACAGCGTTCAGAGAGATAGAGAGCAGAATACAGCCGACAGATAGAGAGAGGGAGAGAGAAGACCACAGTGTGCAGAGAGAGAGAGAGACCAGAACACAACGTGCAGAGAGAAAGAGAGCAGAACACAGCCGACAGATAGCGAGAGGGAGAGAGCAGAACACAGTGTGCAGAGAGAGAGAGAGCAGAACACAGCGTGCAGAGAGAGAGAGAGAGAGAGAAGACCACAGTGTGCAGAGGGAGAGAAAGAGCAGAACACAGGCTGCAGAGAGAGAGAGAGAGAGAGAGAGAGAGCAGATCACAGTGTGCAGAGAGAGAGAGAGCAGAACACAGTGTGCAGAGAGAGAGGCAGAGAGTGAGAGCAGATCACAATGTGCAGAGAGAGAGAGAGAGCAGAACACAGCGTGCAGAGAGATAGAGAGAGCACAACACAACGTGCAGGGAGAGTGAGAGAGAGAGAGCAGATCACAATGAGCAGAGAGAGAGAGAGAGAGAGAGCAGAACACAGCGTGCACAGTGAGAGAGAGAGAGAGCAGAGAGAGAGAGAGCAGAACATAGTGTGTAGAGAGAGAGAGTGAGCAGAACACAGTGTGCAGAACGAGAGAGAGAGAGATAGCAGAACGCAGTGTGCAGAGAGAGAGAGAGCAGAACACCGTGCAGAGAGAGAGTGAGCAGAACACAGTTTGCAGAACGAGAGACAGAGAGATAGCAGAACGCAGTGTGCAGAGAGAGAGAGAGAGGGCAGAACACCGTGCAGAGAGAGTGAGCAGAACACAGTGTGCAGAGAGAGAGAGAGATAGCAGAATGCAGTGTGCAGAGAGAGAGAGAGAGAGAGAGCAGGATACAGCGTGCAGAGAGAGAGAGAGAGCAGATCACAATGTGCAGAGAGAGAGAGAGAGAGCAGAGAGAGAGAGAGCAGAACACCGTGCAGAGAGAGAGAGCAGAACACCGTGCAGAGAGAGAGTGAGCAGAACACAGTGTGAAGAGAGAGAGAGAGTAGAACGCAGCGTGCAGAGAGAGAGAGCAGAACACAGGCTGCAGAGAGAGAGAAAGAGAGTGCAGAACACAGTGTGCAGAGAGAGAAAGAGCAGAACACAGCATGCAGAGAGAGAGAGAGAGAAAGATAGCAGAACGCAGTGTGCAGAGAGAGAGAACAGAATACAGTGTGCAGAGAGAGTGAGCAGAACATAGTGTGCAGAGCGAGAGAGAGAGAGATAGCAGAACGTAGTGTGCAGAGCGAGAGAGCAGGATACAGCGTGCAGAGAGATAGAGAGCAGAATACAATGTGCAGAGAGAGAGAGAGAAAAGAACACAGCATGCAAAGAGAGAGAGAGAGAGAGCAGAACACAGTGTGCAGAGAGCGAGCGAGAGAGCAGAACACAGTGTGCAGAGAGAGAGAGAGCAGATCACAATGTGCAGAGAGAGAGAGCAGAACACAGCGTGCACAGAGAGTGAGAGAGAGGGCAAAATACAACGTGCAGAGAGAGAGACAGAGCAGAACAGCATGCAGAGATCGAGAAAGCCGGATGCAGCATGCAGAGTGAGACAGAGTAGAACACAGTGTGCAGAGAGAGAGAGAACAGAACACAGGCTGCAGAGAGAGTGAGAGAGAACAGAACACAGGCTGCAGAGAGAGTGAGAGAGAGCAGATCACAATGTGCACAGAGAGAGAGAAAGAGAGCAGAACACAGCATGGAGAGAGAGAGAGCAGAACATAGCGTGCAGAGAGAGAGAGAGAGAGCAGGATACAGCATGCAGAGATCGAGAGAGCAGGATGCAGCATGCAGAGTGAGACAGAGTAGAACACAGTGTGCAGAGAGAGAGAGAGAGAGAGAGACAGCAGAACACAATGTGCAGAGAGAGCAGGATACAGCGTGCAGAGAGAGTGAGAGAGAACAGAACACAGGCTGCAGAGAGAGAGAGAGAGAGAGAGAGCAGAACACAGCATGGAGAGAGAGAGAGCAGGATACAGCGTGCAGAGAGAGAGGGAGCGCGAGAGAGCAGAACACAGTGTGCAGAGAGAGAGAGAGAGAGCAGAACGCATTGTGCAGAGAGAGAGAGCAGAACACAGCGTGCAGAGAGAGAGGGAGCGCGAGAGAGCAGAACACAGCATGGAGAGAGAGAGAGCAGAACACAATGTGCAGAGAGAGAGAGAGCAGGATACAGCGTGCAGAGATCGAGAGAGCAGGATGCAGCATGCAGAGTGAGACAGAGTAGAACACAATGTGCAGAGAGAGAGAGAGATCAGAACACAGCGTGCACAGAGAGAGAGAGAGAGAGAGCAGAACACAGCGTGCAGAGAGAGAGACCAGAACACAGTGTGCAGAGAGAGAGAGAGAGAGAGAGAGAGCAGAACAGCGTGCAGAGATCGAGAGAGCAGGATGCAGCAAGCAGAGTGAGACAGAGTAGGACACAATGTGCAGAGAGAGAGAGAGAGAGAGCAGAACACAGCATGGAGAGAGAAAGAGCAGAACACAGCGTGCAGAGAGAGAGAGAGAGAGCAGAACACAGCATGGAGAGAGAGAGAGCAGATCACAATGTGCAGAGAGAGAGAGAGAGAGAGAGACAGCAGATCACAATGTGCAGAGAGAGAGAGAGAGAGACAGCAGAACACAGCATGGAGAGAGAGAGCAGAACACAGCGTGCAGAGAGAGAGAGAGCAGAACACTGTGCAGAGAGAGAGAGAGCAGAACACAGTGTGCAGAGAGAGAGAGAGCAGAACACAGTGTGCAGAGAGAGAAAGAGAGAGAGCAGGATACAGTGTGCAGAGAGAGAAATAGAGAGAGCAGAACACAGTGTGCAGAGAGAGAACAGGATACAGCGTGCAGAGAGAGAAAGAGAGAGAGCAGAACACAGTGTGCAGAGAGAGAGAGAGAGCACAACGCATTGTGCAGAGAGAGAGAGCAGAACACAGCGTGCAGAGAGAGAGGGAGCGCGAGAGAGCAGAACACAGCATGGAGAGAGAGAGAGCAGAACACAATGTGCAGAGAGAGAGAGAGAGAGAGAGAGCAGGATACAGCGTGCAGAGATCGAGAGAGCAGGATGCAGCATGCAGAGTGAGACAGAGTAGAACACAATGTGCAGAGAGAGAGAGAGAGAGCAGAACACAGCGTGCACAGAGAGAGAGAGAGAGCAGAACACAGCGTGCAGAGAGAGAGAGAGAGCAGGATACAGCGTGCAGAGAGAGTGAGAGAGAACAGGATACAGCGTGCAGAGAGAGAAATAGAGAGAGCAGGATACAGCGTGCAGAGATCGAGAGAGCAGGATGCAGCATGCAGAGTGAGACAGAGTAGAACACAATGTGCAGAGAGAGAGAGAGAGAGAGAGAGCAGAACACAGCGTGCACAGAGAGAGAGAGAGAGAGAGCAGAACACAGCGTGCAGAGAGAGAGAGAGAGAGAGAGAGAGAGCGTAGAACACAGCATGGAGAGAGAGAGACCAAAACACAGTGTGCAGAGAGAGAGAGCAGGATACAGCGTGCAGATAGAGAGATAGAGAGAGAGCAGGATACAGTGTGCAGAGAGAGAGAGCAGAATACAATGTGCACAGAGAGAGTGAGAGAGCAGGATACAGCGTGCAGAGAGAGAAAGAGAGAGAGCAGGATACAGCGTGCAGAGAGAGAGAGCGCAGGATACAGCGTGCAGAGAGAGAGAGAGAGAGAGAGCAGGATACAGCGTGCAGAGATCGAGAGAGCAGGATGCAGCATGCAGAGTGAGACAGAGTAGAACACAGTGTGCAGAGAGAGAGAGAGCAGATCACAATGTGCACAGAGAGAGAGAGAGAGCAGAACACAGCATGGAGAGAGAGAGAGCAGAACACAGCTTGCAGAGAGAGAGAGAGCAGAACACAGTGTGCAGAGAGAGAGAGAGCAGAACACAACGTGCAGAGAGAGAAAGAGAGAGAGCAGGATACAGTGTGCAGAGAGAGAGAGAGCAGAACACAGCGTGCACAGAGAGAGAGAGAGAGAGCAGAACACAGCATGGAGAGAGAGAGACCAAAACACAGTGTGCAGAGAGAGAGAGAGCAGGATACAGCGTGCAGAGAGAGAGAAAGAGAGAGAGCAGGATACAGTGTGCAGAGAGAGAGAGAACAGAATACAATGTGCACAGAGAGAGTGAGAGAGCAGGATACAGCGTGCAGAGAGAGAAAGAGAGAGAGCAGGATACAGCGTGCAGAGAGAGAGAGAGAGCAGGATACAGCGTGCAGAGAGAGAGAGAGAGAGAGTGCAGGATACAGCGTGCAGAGATCGAGAGAGCAGGATGCAGCATGCAGAGTGAGACAGAGTAGAACACAGTGTGCAGAGAGAGAGAGAGCAGATCACAATGTGCACAGAGAGAGAGAGAGAGAGAGCAGAACACAGCGTGCAGAGAGAGAGAGCAGAACACAGCGTGCAGAGAGAGAGAGCAGAACACAGCGTGCAGAGAGAGAGAGAGCAGAACACAGTGTGCAGAGAGAGAGAGAGCAGAACACAGTGTGCAGAGAGAGAGAGAGAGCAGAACACAGCGTGCAGAGAGAGAAAGAGAGAGAGAGCAGGATACAGTGTGCAGAGAGAGAGAGAGCAGAACACAGCGTGCACAGAGAGAGAGAGAGAGCAGAACACAGCATGGAGAGAGAGAGACCAAAACACAGTGTGCAGAGAGAGAGAGAGCAGGATACAGCGTGCAGAGAGAGAGAGAGAGAGCAGGATACAGTGTGCAGAGAGAGAGAGAGAGTAGAACACAGTGTGCAGAGAGAGAGAGAGAGCAGGACACAGTGTGCAGAGAGAGAGAGAGAGAATAGAACACAGGCTGCAGAGAGAGAGCAGGATACAGCGTGCAGAGAGAGAAAGAGAGAGAGCAGGATACAGTGTGCAGAGAGAGAGCAGCATACAGCGTGCAGAGAGAGTGAGAGAGAGAGCAGATCACAATGTGCAGAGAGAGAGAGAGCAGAACACAGTGTGCAGAGATCGAGAGAGCAGGATGCAGCATGCAGAGAGAGAGAGCAGAATACAACGTGCAGAGAGAGAGACAGAGCAAAACACAGTGTGCAGAGAGAGAGAGAGCAGGATACAATGTGCACAGAGAGAGTGAGAGAGCAGGATACAGCGTGCAGAGAGAGAAAGAGAGAGAGCAGGATACAGCGAGCAGAGAGAGAGAGAGAGAGAGAGCAGGATACAGCGTGCCGAGATCGAGAGAGCAGGATGCAGCATGCAGAGTGAGACAGAGTAGAACACAGTGTGCAGAGAGAGAGAGAGCAGATCACAATGTGCACAGAGAGAGAGAGAGAGAGAGCAGAACACAGCGTGCAGAGAGAGAGAGAGAGAGCAGAACACAGTGTGCAGAGATCGAGAGAGAGAGAGAGAGAAGATCACTGCGTGCAGAGAGAGAGAGAGAGAGAGAAGATCACAGCGTGCAGAGAGAGAGAGAAGATCACAGCGAGCAGAGAGAGAGAGAGAGAGAGTAGAACACAGTGTGCAGAGAGAGAGAGAGAGCAGGACACAGCGTGCAGAGAGAGAGAGAGAGAGCAGGATACAGTGTGCAGAGAGAGAGAGAGCAGATCACAATGTGCAGAGAGAGAGAGAGCAGAACACAGTGTGCAGAGATCGAGAGAGCAGGATGCAGCATGCAGAGAGAGAGAGCAGAATACAACGTGCAGAGAGAGAGACAGAGCAGAACACAGTGTGCAGAGATCGAGAGAGCAGGATGCAGCATGCAGAGAGAGAGAGCAGAATACAACGTGCAGAGAGAGAGACAGAGCAAAACACAGTGTGCAGAGAGAGAGAGAGCAGGATACAATGTGCACAGAGAGAGTGAGAGAGCAGGATACAGCGTGCAGAGAGAGAGAGAGAGAGCAGGATACAGCGTGCCGAGATCGAGAGAGCAGGATGCAGCATGCAGAGTGAGACAGAGTAGAACACAGTGTGCAGAGAGAGAGAGAGCAGATCACAATGTGCACAGAGAGAGAGAGAGAGAGAGCAGAACACAGCGTGCAGAGAGAGAGAGAGAGAGCAGAACACAGTGTGCAGAGATCGAGAGAGAGAGAGAGAGAAGATCACTGCGTGCAGAGAGAGAGAGAGAGAGAGAAGATCACAGCGTGCAGAGAGAGAGAGAAGATCACAGCGAGCAGAGAGAGAGAGAGAGTAGAACACAGTGTGCAGAGAGAGAGAGAGAGCAGGACACAGCGTGCAGAGAGAGAGAGAGAGAGCAGGATACAGTGTGCAGAGAGAGAGAGAGCAGATCACAATGTGCAGAGAGAGAGAGAGCAGAACACAGTGTGCAGAGATCGAGAGAGCAGGATGCAGCATGCAGAGAGAGAGAGCAGAATACAACGTGCAGAGAGAGAGACAGAGCAGAACACAGTGTGCAGAGATCGAGAGAGCAGGATGCAGCATGCAGAGAGAGAGAGCAGAATACAACGTGCAGAGAGAGAGACAGAGCAAAACACAGTGTGCAGAGAGAGAGAGAGCAGGATACAGCGTGCAGAGAGAGTGAGAGAGAACAGAACACAGGCTGCAGAGAGAGAGAGACAGAGAGCAGAACACAGTGTGCAGAGAGAGAGACAGAGAGCAGAACACAGTGTGCAGAGATCAAGAGAGCAGGATGCAGCATGCAGAGAGCGAGACAGCAGAACAGTGTGCAGCGAGAGAGAGAGAGAGAGAGAGCAGAACAGTGTGCAGAGATCGAGAAAGCAGGATGCAGCATGCAGAGTGAGACAGAGTAGAACACAGTGTGCAGAGAGAGAGAGAGCAGAACACAGCGTGTACAGAGAGAGATCGAGAGAGCAGGATGCAGCATGCAGAGTGAGACAGAGTAGAACACAGCGTGCAGAGAGAGAGAGAGCAGAACACAGCGTGCAGAGAGAGAGAGAGAGCAGAACACAGCGTGCAGAGAGAGAGAGAGCAGAACACAGCGTGCAGAGAGAGAGAGAGCAGAACACAGCGTGCAGAGAGAGAGAGAGCAGAACACAGTGTGCAGAGAGAGAGAGAGCAGAACACAGTGTGCAGAGAGAGAACAGGATACAGCGTGCAGAGAGAGAGGGAGCGCGAGAGAGCAGAACACAGTGTGCAGAGAGAGAGAGAGCAGAACACAGTGTGCAGAGAGAGAGAGAGAGAGAGAGAGCAGATCACAATGTGCAGAGAGAGAGAGAGAGCAGATCACAATGTGCAGAGTGAGAGAGAACAGAACACAGGCTGCAGAGAGAGTGAGAGAGCAGATCACAATGTGCAGAGAGAGAGAGAGAACAGAACACAGCGTGCAGAGAGAGAGAGCAGGATACAGCGTGCAGAGAGAGAGGGAGCGCGAGAGAGCAGAACACAGTGTGCAGAGAGAGAGAGAGCAGAACACAGTATGCAGAGAGAGAGAGAGAGAGAGCAGAACACAGCGTGCAGAGAGAGAAAGAAAGAGAGCAGGATACAGTGTGCAAAGAGAGAAAGAGCAGAATGCAGCATGCAGAGTGAGATAGAGTAGAACACAGTGTGCAGAGAGATAGAGAGAGAGCAGAACACAGTGTGCAGAGAGAGAGAGAGAGAGAGAGAGAGCAGAACACAGCGTGCAGAGAGAGAGAGAGAGAGAGAGAGCGCAGAACACACAGCATGGAGAGAGAGAGACCAGAACACAGTGTGCAGAGAGAGAGAGAGCAGGATACAGCGTGCAGAGAGAGAGAGAGAGAGAAGATCACAGCGTGCAGAGAGAGAGAGAGCAGATCAGTGTGCAGAGAGAGAGAGAGAGAGAGAGAGAGCAGAACAGCGTGCAGAGATCGAGAGAGCAGGATGCAGCATGCAGAGTGAGACAGAGTAGAACACAATGTGCAGAGAGAGAGAGAGAGAGAGCAGGATACAGCGTGCAGAGAGAGTGAGAGAGAACAGAACACAGGCTGCAGAGAGAGAGAGAGAGAGAGCAGAACACAGCATGGAGAGAGAGAGAGCAGGATACAGCGTGCAGAGAGTGAGAGAGAGCAGATCACAATGTGCAGAGAGAGAGAGCAGGATACAGCGTGCAGAGATCGAGAGAGCAGGATGCAGCATGCAGAGTGAGACAGAGTAGAACACAATGTGCAGAGATAGAGAGAGAGAGAGCAGAACACAGCATGGAGAGAGAGAGAGAGCAGAACACAGCGTGCAGAGAGAGAGAGAGACAGCAGATCACAATGTGCAGAGATAGAGAGAGAGAGAGCAGAACACAGCATGGAGAGAGAGAGAGAGCAGAACACAGCGTGCAGAGAGAGAGAGAGACAGCAGAACACAGCATGGAGAGAGAGAGAGCAGAACACAGCGTGCAGAGAGAGAGAGAGCAGAACACAGTGTGCAGAGAGAGAAAGAGAGAGAGCAGGATACAGTGTGTAGAGAGAGAAAGAGCAGAATGCAGCATGCAGAGTGAGATAGAGTAGAACACAGTGTGCAGAGAGATAGAGAGAGAGCAGAACACAGTGTGCAGAGAGAGAACAGGATACAGCGTGCAGAGAGAGAAAGAGAGAGAGCAGAACACAGTGTGCAGAGAGAGAGAGCAGAACACAGCGTGCAGAGAGAGAGGGAGCGCGAGAGAGCAGAACACAGCATGGAGAGAGAGAGAGCAGAACACAATGTGCAGAGAGAGAGAGAGAGCAGGATACAGCGTGCAGAGATCGAGAGAGCAGGATGCAGCATGCAGAGTGAGACAGAGTAGAACACAATGTGCAGAGAGAGAGAGAGAGAGAGAGAGCAGAACACAGCATGGAGAGAGAGAGAGACCAAAACACAGTGTGCAGAGAGAGAGAGAACAGAATACAATGTGCACAGAGAGAGTGAGAGAGCAGGATGCAGCATGCAGAGTGAGACAGAGTAGAACACAGTGTGCAGAGAGAGAGAGAGCAGATCACAATGTGCAGAGAGAGAGCAGAACACAGCGTGCAGAGAGAGAGAGAGAGAGAGCAGAACACAGTGTGCAGAGATCGAGAGAGAGAGAGAGAGAAGATCACTGCGTGCAGAGAGAGAGAGAGAGAGAGAAGATCACAGCGTGCAGAGAGAGAAGATCACAGCGTGCAGAGAGAGAGAGAAGATCACAGCGTGCAGAGAGAGAGAGAGCAGAACACAGCATGCAGAGAGAGCGAGCAGAACACAGGCTGCAGAGAGAGAGAGAGAGAGACAGCAGATCACAATGTGCAGAGAGAGAGAGAGAGAGAAGATCACAGCGTGCAGAGAGAGAGAGAAGATCACAGTGTGCAGAGAGAGAGAGAAGATCACAGCGTGCAGAGAGAGAGAGAGCAGAACACAGCATGCAGAGAGAGCGAGCAGAACACAGGCTGCAGAGAGAGAGAGAGAGAGACAGCAGATCACAATGTGCAGAGAGAGAGAGAGAGAGAAGATCACAGCGTGCAGAGAGAGAGAGAAGATCACAGTGTGCAGAGAGAGAGAGAGCAGAACACAATGTGCAGAGAGAGAGAGAGAGCAGGATACAGCGTGCAGAGATCGAGAGAGCAGGATGCAGCATGCAGAGTGAGACAGAGTAGAACACAATGTGCAGAGAGAGAGAGAGAGAGAGAGAGAGCAGAACACAGCATGGAGAGAGAGAGAGACCAAAACACAGTGTGCAGAGAGAGAGAGAACAGAATACAATGTGCACAGAGAGAGTGAGAGAGCAGGATACAGCGTGCAGAGAGTGAAAGAGAGAGCAGGATACAGCGTGCAGAGAGAGAGAGAGAGAAAGCAGGATACAGCGTGCAGAGATCGAGAGAGCAGGATGCAGCATGCAGAGTGAGACAGAGTAGAACACAGTGTGCAGAGAGAGAGAGAGCAGATCACAATGTGCAGAGAGAGAGCAGAACACAGCGTGCAGAGAGAGAGAGAGAGAGAGCAGAACACAGTGTGCAGAGATCGAGAGAGAGAGAGAGAGAGAAGATCACTGCGTGCAGAGAGAGAGAGAGAGAGAGAGAGAAGATCACAGCGTGCAGAGAGAAGATCACAGCGTGCAGAGAGAGAGAGAAGATCACAGCGTGCAGAGAGAGAGAGAGCAGAACACAGCATGCAGAGAGAGCGAGCAGAACACAGGCTGCAGAGAGAGAGAGAGAGAGACAGCAGATCACAATGTGCAGAGAGAGAGAGAGAGAGAGAAGATCACAGCGTGCAGAGAGAGAGAGAAGATCACAGTGTGCAGAGAGAGAGAGAAGATCACAGCGTGCAGAGAGAGAGAGAGCAGAACACAGCATGCAGAGAGAGCGAGCAGAACACAGGCTGCAGAGAGAGAGAGAGAGAGAGAGAGAGACAGCAGATCACAATGTGCAGAGAGAGAGAGAGAGAGAAGATCACAGCGTGCAGAGAGAGAGAGAAGATCACAGTGTGCAGAGAGAGAGAGAGCAGAACACAGCGTGCAGAGAGAGAGAGCAGGATACAGCGTGCAGAGAGAGAGAGCAGGATACAGCGTGCAGAGAGAGAGAGCAGGATACAGCGTGCAGAGAGAGAGAGAGACAGCAGAACACAGGCTGCAGAGAGAGAGAGAAAGAGAGAGCAGAACACAGTGTGCAGAGAGAGAGAGAGCAGGATGCAGCATGCAGAGAGAGAGAGAGAGCAGATCACAATGTGCAGAGAGAGAGAGAGAGAGAGCAGAACAGCGTGCAGAGATCGAGAGAGCAGGATGCAGCATGCAGAGTGAGACAGAGTAGAACACAATGTGCAGAGAGAGAGAGAGAGAGAGCAGAACACAGCATGGAGAGAGAGAGAGCAGAACACAGCGTGCAGAGAGAGAGAGAGAGCAGAACACAGCATGGAGAGAGAGAGAGCAGATCACAATGTGCAGAGAGAGAGAGAGAGAGAGAAGATCACAGTGTGCAGAGAGAGAGAGAGAGAGAGAGATAGCAGGATACAGCGTGCAGAGAGAGAGAGAGAGCAGATCACAATGTGCAGAGAGAGAGAGAGAGAGAGCAGAACAGCGTGCAGAGATCGAGAGAGCAGGATGCAGCATGCAGAGTGAGACAGAGTAGAACACAATGTGCAGAGAGAGAGAGAGAGAGAGAGAGCAGAACACAGCATGGAGAGAGAGAGAGCAGAACACAGCGTGCAGAGAGAGAGAGAGCAGAAGACAGCATGGAGAGAGAGAGAGCAGATCACAATGTGCAGAGAGAGAGAGAGACAGCAGATCACAATGTGCAGAGAGAGAGAGAGAGAGAGCAGAACACAGCGTGCAGAGAGAGAGAGCAGAACACAGTGTGCAGAGAGAGAGAGAGCAGGATACAGCGTGCAGAGAGAGAGAGAGAGAGACCAGATCACAATGTGCAGAGAGAGAGAGTAGAACACAGCATGCAAAGAGAGAGAGAGAGAGAAGATCACAATGTGCAGAGAGAGAGAGAGAACAGAACACAGCGTGCAGAGAGAGAGAGCAGAACACAGCGTGCAGAGAGAGAGAGAGCAGGATACAGCGTGCAGAGAGAGTGAGAGAGAACAGAACACAGGCTGCAGAGAGAGAGAGAGAGACAGCAGAACACAGGCTGCAGAGAGAGAGAGAGAGAGAGAGAGAGAGCAGAACACAGCATGCAGAGAGAGAGAGCAGAACACAGCGTGCAGAGAGAGAGAGAGCAGGATACAGCGTGCAGAGAGAGTGAGAGAGAACAGGATACAGCGTGCAGAGAGAGAAATAGAGAGAGCAGGATACAGCGTGCAGAGATCGAGAGAGCAGGATGCAGCATGCAGAGTGAGACAGAGTAGAACACAATGTGCAGAGAGAGAGAGAGAGAGAGCAGAACACAGCATGGAGAGAGAGAGAGAGCAGAACACAGCGTGCAGAGAGAGAGAGAGCAGGATACAGCGTGCAGAGAGAGAAAGAGAGAGAGCAGGATACAGTGTGCAGAGAGAGAGAGAGCAGGATACAGCGTGCAGAGAGAGTGAGAGAGAACAGAACACAGGCTGCAGAGAGAGAGAGAGAGAGAGAGAGAGAGCAGAACACAGCATGGAGAGAGAGAGAGCAGAACACAGTGTGCAGAGAGAGAGCGAGCAGGATACAGCGTGCAGAGAGTGAGAGAGAACAGAACACAGGCTGCAGAGAGAGAGAGAGAGAGAGAGAGCAGATCACAATGTGCAGAGAGAGAGAGAGTAGAACACAGCATGCAAAGAGAGAGAGAGAAGATCACAATGTGCAGAGAGAGAGAGTGCAGAACACAGCATGGAGAGAGAGAGCAGAACACAGCATGCAGAGAGAGAGAGAGAGAGAGAGAGCAGATCACAATGTGCAGAGAGAGAGAGAGAGAGAGCAGAACACAGCGTGCAGAGAGGAGAGAGAGAGAGAGTGCAGAATACAACGTGCAGAGAGACAGAGCAGAACAGCATGCAGAGATCGAGAGAGCAGGATGCAGCATGCAGAGAGAGAGAGGAGAACACAGCGTGCAGAGAGAGAGAGAGAGAGAGAGCAGAACACAGTGTGCAGAGAGAGAGAGAGAGCTGAACACAGTGTGCAGAGAGAGAGAGCTGAACACAGTGTGCAGAGAGAGAACAGGATACAGCGTGCAGAGAAAGAGAGAGAGCAGAACACAGTGTGCAGAGAGAGAGAGAGCAGAACGCATTGTGCAGAGAGAGAGAGAGCAGATCACAATGTGCAGAGAGAGAGAGAGGAGAGAGAAGATCACAGCGTGCAGAGAGAGAAAGAGAGAGAGCAGGATACAGCGTGCAGAGAAAGAGAGAGAGCAGGATACAGCGTGCAGAGAGAGAGAGAGCAGAACACAGTGTGCAGAGATCGAGAGAGAGAGAGAGAAGATCACGGCGTGCAGAGAGAGAGAGAGAGAAGATCACAGCGTGCAGAGAGAGAGAGAGCAGAACACAATGTGCAGAGATCGAGAGAGAGAGAGAGAGAAGATCACAGCGTGCAGAGAGAGAGAGAGAGAGAGAAGATCACAGCGTGCAGAGAGAGATCACAGTGTGCAGAGAGAGAGAGAGCAGAACACAGTGTGCAGAGATAGAGAGAGCAGGATACAGCGTGCAGAGAGAGTGAGAGACAGCAGAACACAGGCTGCAGAGAGAGAGAGAAAGAGAGAGCAGAACACAGTGTGCAGAGAGAGAGACAGCAGGATGCAGCATGCAGAGAGAGAGAGAGAGAGAGCAGATCACAATGTGCAGAGAGAGAGAGAGAGAGAGAGAAGATCACAGTGTGCAGAGAGAGAGAGATAGCAGGATACAGCGTGCAGAGAAAGAGAGAGAACAGGATACAGCGTGCAGAGATCGAGAGAGCAGGATGCAGCATGCAAAGTGAGACAGAGTAGAACACAATGTGCAGAGAGAGAGAGAGAGAGCAGAACACAGCATGGAGAGAGAGAGAGAGCAGAACACAGCATGGAGAGAGAGAGAGAGCAGAACACAGCGTGCAGAGAGAGAGAGAGCAGGATACAGCGTGCAGAGAGAAAGAGAGAGAGCAGGATACAGTGTGCAGAGAGAGAGAGAGAGCAGGATACAGCGTGCAGAGAGAGTGAGAGAGAACAGAACACAGGCTGCAGAGAGAGAGAGAGAGAGAGAGCAGAACACAGCATGGAGAGAGAGAGAGAGCAGAACACTGTGCAGAGAGAGAGAGAGCAGGATACAGCGTGCAGAGATCGAGAGAGCAGGATGCAGCATGCAGAGAGAGAGAGCAGAATACAACGTGCAGAGAGAGAGACAGAGCAAAACACAGTGTGCAGAGAGAGTGAGAGCAGGATACAGCGTGCAGAGAGAGAGACAGAGAGCAGAACACAGTGTGCAGAACACAGAGTGCAGAGAGAGAGAGAGCAGGATGCAGCATGCAGAGAGAGAGAGCAGAACACAGTGTGCATAGAGAGAGAGCAGAATACAACGTGCAGAGAGAGAGACAGCAGAACACAGTGTGCAGCGAGAGAGAGAGAGAGAGAGAGAGCAGAACAGCGTGCAGAGATCGAGAAAGCAGGATGCAGCATGCAGAGTGAGACAGAGTAGAACACAGTGTGCAGAGAGAGAGAGAGCAGGATACAGCGTGCAGAGAGAGTGAGAGAGAACAGAACACAGGCTGCAGAGAGAGAGAGAGAGAGAGAGAGCAGATCACAATGTGCAGAGAGAGAGAGAGTGAGAGAGAGCAGATCACAATGTGCACAGAGAGAGAGAAAGAGAGCAGAACACAGCGTGCAGAGAGAGAGAGAGAGAGCAGGATACAGCGTGCAGAGATCGAGAGAGCAGGATGCAGCATGCAGAGTGAGACAGAGCAGAACACAATGTGCAGAGAGAGAGAGAGAGACAGCAGATCACAATGTGCAGAGAGAGAGAGAGAACAGAACACAGCGTGCAGAGAGAGAGAGCAGAACACAGCGTGCAGAGAGAGAGAGAGAGCAGGATACAGCGTGCAGAGAGAGAGAGAGCAGGATACAGCGTGCAGAGAGAGAGAGAGAAGGATACAGCGTGCAGAGAGAGAGAGAGAGAGCGAGCAGAACACAGCATGGAAAGAGAGAGAGCAGGATACAGCGTGCAGAGAAAGAGAGAGAGCAGGATACAGCGTGCAGAGAGAGAGAGAGAGAGCAGAACACAGTGTGCAGAGATCGAGAGAGAGAGAGAAGATCACAGCGTGCAGAGAGAGAGAGAGAGAAGATCACAGCGTGCAGAGAGAGAGAGAGCAGAACACAGTGTGCAGAGATCGAGAGAGAGAGAGAGAAGATCACAGCGTGCAGAGAGAGAGAGAGAGAGAGCAGAACACAGTGTGCAGAGAGAGAGAGAGAGAGCAGAACACAGCATGCAGAGAGAGCGAGCAGAACACAGGCTGCAGAGAGAGAGAGAGAGAGACAGCAGATCACAATGTGCAGAGATAGAGAGAGAGAGAGAGAAGATCACAGCGTGCAGAGAGAGAGAGAGAGAGAGAAGATCACAGCGTGCAGAGAGAGAGAGAGCAGAACACAGTGTGCAGAGAGAGAGAGCAGGATACAGCGTGCAGAGAGAGTGAGAGACAGCAGAACACAGGCTGCAGAGAGAGAGAGAAAGAGAGAGCAGAACACAGTGTGCAGAGAGAGAGAGAGCAGGATGCAGCATGCAGAGAGAGAGAGATAGCAGATCACAATGTGCAGAGAGAGAGAGAGAGAGAAGATCACAGTGTGCAGAGAGAGAGAGATAGCAGGATACAGCGTGCAGAGAAAGAGAGAGAGCAGGATACAGCGTGCAGAGAGAGTGAGAGAGAACAGGATACAGCGTGCAGAGAGAGAAATAGAGAGAGCAGGATACAGCGTGCAGAGATCGAGAGAGCAGGATGCAGCATGCAGAGTGAGACAGAGTAGAACACAATGTGCAGAGAGAGAGAGAGAGCAGAACACAGCATGGAGAGAGAGAGAGAGCAGAACACAGCATGCAGAGAGAGAGAGAGCAGGATACAGCGTGCAGAGAGAGAAAGAGAGAGAGCAGGATACAGTGTGCAGAGAGAGAAAGAGAGAGAGCAGGATACAGTGTGCAGAGAGAGCAGGATGCAGCATGCAGAGAGAGAGAGATAGCAGATCACAATGTGCAGAGAGAGAGAGAGAGAGAGAAGATCACAGTGTGCAGAGAGAGAGAGAGATCGAGAGAGCAGGATGCAGCATGCAGAGTGAGACAGAGTAGAACACAATGTGCAGAGAGAGAAAGAGAGAGAGCAGAACACAGTGTGCAGAGAGAGAGAGAGAGAGAGCAGAACACAGCATGGAGAGAGAGAGAGAGCAGAACACAGCATGCAGAGAGAGAGAGAGCAGGATACAGCGTGCAGAGAGAGAAAGAGAGAGAGCAGGATACAGTGTGCAGAGAGAGAGAGAGCAGGATGCAGCATGCAGAGAGAGAGAGATAGCAGATCACAATGTGCAGAGAGAGAGAGAGAGAGAGAAGATCACAGTGTGCAGAGAGAGAGAGAGAGAGAGATAGCAGGATACAGCGTGCAGAGAAAGAGAGAGAGCAGGATACAGCGTGCAGAGAGAGTGAGAGAGAACAGGATACAGCGTGCAGAGAGAGAAATAGAGAGAGCAGGATACAGCGTGCAGAGATCGAGAGAGCAGGATGCAGCATGCAGAGTGAGACAGAGTAGAACACAATGTGCAGAGAGAGAGAGAGAGAGAGCAGAACACAGCATGGAGAGAGAGAGAGAGCAGAACACAGCATGCAGAGAGAGAGAGAGCAGGATACAGCGTGCAGAGAGAGAAAGAGAGAGAGCAGGATACAGTGTGCAGAGGGAGAAAGAGAGAGAGCAGGATACAGTGTGCACAGAGAGAGAGAGCAGGATACAGCGTGCAGAGAGAGTGAGAGAGAACAGAACACAGGCTGCAGAGAGAGAGAGAGAGAGAGAGAGCAGAACACAGCATGGAGAGAGAGAGAGCAGAACACAGTGTGCAGAGAGAGAGAGAGCAGGATACAGCGTGCAGAGAGAGTGAGAGAGAACAGAACACAGGCTGCAGAGAGAGAGAGAGAGAGAGAGAGCAGAACACAGCATGCAGAGAGAGCGAGCAGAACACAGGCTGCAGAGAGAGAGAGAGAGAGAGCTGGACACAGTGTGCAGAGAGAGAGAGAGAAGATCACAGCGTGCAGAGAGAGAGAGCAGAACACAGCGTGCAGAGAGAGAGCAGATCACAATGTGCAGAGAGAGAGAGAGCAGAACACAGCGTGCAGAGAGAGAGCAGAACACAGCGAGCAGAGAGAGAGAGAGCAGAACACAGTGTGCAAAGAGAGAGAGAGAGAGAGAGAGAGAGAGCAGATCACAATGTGCAGAGAGAGAGAGAGCAGAACACAGCGTGCAGAGAGAGAGCAGAACACAGCGAGCAGAGAGAGAGAGAGCAGAACACAGTGTGCAAAGAGAGAGAGAGAGAGAGAGCAGATCACAATGTGCAGAGAGAGAGAGAGAGCAGAACACAGCGTGCAGAGAGAGAGCAGAACACAGTGTGCAAAGAGAGAGAGAGAGAGAGCAGAACACAACGTGCAGAGAGAGGGAGAGCAGAACACAGTATGCAGAGTGAGAGAGAGCTGTCATGTATCTTATCTTATTACAGTCATGTATAGCATGTTAGGATACATTTATATATAATAATGTATGACCTGTAACCACCAGCATACCTTACCACCAGGGGCGCACTTGCAAGAGACAGGTATATTAGGACAGGTCTCAGGCAAGTGCAGCATTCCAGAGCTGTGAAATAAAGGTGCAGGTCCAGAGTGACCTTGACTTCACTACATGCCTCGTGTGAATCTGTACTGAGGGGACAGGACTTTACAGTGGCGACGAGTTACGGGATTACAGAATCCACAGAATGGCGAACAACGGATCAGATGAAAAGTACAATGAGGGAGACAATTGGAAGGACTTTATAGAAAGGCTCCAGCAAAGCATTGTAACCAAAGACTGGTTAGGCGACGATAAGACAGACAAGAGAAGAGCCCATCTCTTGACCAACTGTGGATCGAAAACATACGCTTTAATGAAGGATCTGTTGGCACCCGAGAAACCAGCAAGCAAGTCGTTTGAAGAATTGAGCACACTGGTAAGAGACCACCTGAAGCCAGCGAGCAGCCTACACATGGCCAGACACAAGTTCTACAACTACAGACGCTGTGTGGGCCAGAGCATACCTGACTTCGTGGCGGAACTTCGGAGGTTGGCTAGTTTATGTGAGTTCTCTGATGAACTGAGGAGAGAAAGGCTGAGAGACTTTTTCATTGAAGGAATAGGCCACGCAGGCATATTCCGAAAGCTTATAGAGACCAAGAACCTGACCTTAGAGGCAGCAGCACTGGTTGCACAGACATTCTTGGTAGGGGAAGAAGAAACGAGGTTGATTTACAATGCAGGTACGACAACTAACGAAATATCAGAACAAGAAGTTCACAGCACTAAACAAGCTGCTACCCCCACACACAGACAAAACCGGGAGAACAGGCTCTCGACAGCAGGCAGAAGCCATCAAGGCCACAGTAAAGGCCGTTCACACCTCATCAACTCACAATGCGAGCAATCAACTACAAACTGAGAGAAGCTCAAGAGAGATCAGCCAGACGCAGCTCATTCTTTGGGAACACTTTGAACAATGGAACAGGTCTGTGCTGGAGGTGTGGGGGTGGGCACTCGTCAAGGGGATGTCGATTTCAGCAGGCTGTTTGCAGAAATTGTGAAAATACAGGGCATTTGGCCCGCATGTGCAAAAAAACGGCAGCTCGGCTGGTATACGAATCGGATGGGTCGGAAAGCGGACCAGAAGATGGTGGGGACAGTACCCGGGACACCGATGTACAGCGGGTCAACATGATCAATGGCCGCTGCTCCTACAACAGGATGCCTCCTATAATGATGAGGGTCCTACTCAACGGGATATCTGTCAACATGGAGCTGGATACGGGAGCGAGTCAATCTCTCATGGGCGCTCAACAATTTGAACAACTGTGGCCGCATAAAAGAGACAGACCAAAACTCACAAGAGTCGACACCAAACTCAGAACCTATACCAAAGAAATCATACTAGTCCTCGCCAGTGCCATGCTCTCCGTCACACACAAAGGGACAGTGAACCGACTTCCCCTGTGGATTGTCCCCGGAGACCCCCCAGCACTGCTGGGGAGAAGCTGGCTGGCAAAACTAAACTGGAAATGGGATGATGTCCATGCCATGTCATTAGAGGAACGGATCTCCTACTCAACAGTTATAAAGCGATTTGAACATCTCTTTCAGCCAGGTATGGGCACTTTCAAAGGGGCGAAAGTCAAAATCTACATCACACAGGATGCTAGACCGGTCCATCACAAGGCCAGAGCTGTACCCTATGTGATGAGGGAAAAGATTGAACACGAACTAGACAGACTTCTGCGGGAAGGCATTATATCACCTGTGGAATTTAGCGACTGGGCAAGTCCCATCGTCCCAGTCATGAAGCCTGATGGATCCGTACGAATCTGTGGGGACTACAAATCTACCATAAACAGAGTCTCCCTATAGGACCAGTACCCGCTGCCCAGAGCGGAGGACTTATTTGCCACATTGGCTGGAGGAAAACTTTTCTCAAAATTAGACCTCACATCTGCGTATATGACGCAAGAATTGACCGAGGAATCCAAGCTACTCACCACCATCAACACACATCGAGGCCTTTTCATGTACAATCGATGCCCATTCGGCATCAGGTCGGCAGCTGCTATATTCCAGCGTAACATGGAGAGTCTGCTCAAGTCCATCCCGGGGACGGTTGTATTTCAAGACGACATACTTATCACGGGCAGGGACACCGACTCTCATCTCCATAATTTGAAGGAAGTACTAAAGCGGTTGGATCGGGTAGGCATACAAGTCAAGAAATCCAAGTGCCTGTTTCTCGCACCCGAGGTTGAATTTTTGGGCAGAAGGATTGCCGCTGATGGAATCAGCCCAACAGAGTCCAAAACAGAAGCAATTCGCCTGGCACCCAGGCCCCGGAATGTCTCAGAACTGCGCGCCTTTCTCGGGTTACTCAATTACTTTGGGAACTTTATGCAGAACTTAAGCACGCTGCTGGAGCCTCTCCACGTGCTACTCAGGAAGGGGTGCGATTGGTTTTGGGGGGACGCCCAGGAATGCGCCTTCAATAAGGCACGCTACCTTCTGTGTTCCAACAGAGTTTTGACTTTCTTTGATCCAGGTAAAAAGCTAGTTTTCACATGCGATGCGTCAGCGTATGGGGTCGGGTGCGTTTTGCAACATGTCAATAGTGCGGGCAAATTACAACCCATAGCTTATGCCTCCAGGTCACTTTCGCAGGCGGAGCGTGGGTACGGAATGGTAGCGAAGGAGGCGCTCGCGTGCGTGTACGGTGTCAAAAAGATGCACCAATACCTTTTCGGGGCCAAGTTCGCGTTAGAAACCGACCACAAGCCCCTCACGTCCCTCCTATCCGAGAGCAAGGCAATAAACGCCAACGCCTCGGCGCGAATTCAACGGTGGGCACTCATGCTGGCGTCCTACGACTATACCATTAGGCACAGACCAGGGACAGACAACTGTGCCGACACGCTCAGCTGGCTACCCCTGGCAACCATGGAAGGGTCTGACGAACAGGACTGTGAGATAGTCATGGCAATCAATGCCTTTGAGTCCACAGGTTCGCCCATGACGGCTCGCCAAATCAGAGCCTGGACGGCCAGCGACCCCACGTTATCCTTAGTAAAAAGATGTGTCCTAACCGGTGACTGGGCAGAGGCTCGTGATGCCTGTCCCGAGGAATTAAAACCCTTTCACAGGCACATGCATGAGCTATCACTACAAGCAGACTGCCTGATGTGGGGCAGCTGAGTAGTCATGCCTCTGCGAGGCAGAGAGGCATTTGTCCGGGAGCTCAACCACGAGCACTGGGATCGTTCTCATGAAGGCCATAGCCAGATCCCACGTCTGGTGGCCTGGTATTGACGCGGACTTGGAGCTCTGCGTCCGAAGGTGCACCATTTGTGCCCAACTCAGCAATGCCCCCAGGGAGGCTCCACTGAGCCCCTGGCCCTGGCCTACCAAACCATGGTCGCGGGTGCACATAGACTATGCGGGCCCATTCATGGGCAAAATGTTCCTCGTAGTTGTAGATGCATTTTCAAAGTGGATCGAATGCACCATTTTAAACTCGAGCACAACCTGCACCACTGTGGAGAGCCTCGCAACCATGTTTGCAACGCACGGAATCCCTGACATATTGGTCAGTGACAAAGGTCTGTGCTTCACCAGCGCAGAATTCCAAGACTTTATAATTGACCACGGCATAAATCACGTCAAGACGGCACCGTTCAAGCTGGCCTCCAATGGCCAGGCGGAGAGAGCAGTGCAAATCATTAAACAAGGCATGCTTAAAATCCAAGGTCCCACGCTGCAGGGTCGCCTGTCATGACTGCTGCTGGCATACAGATCTCGTCCACACTCGCTGACTGGGATCCCCCCGCGCAACTGTTGACGAAAAGGACTTTAAAAACAAGGCTCTCATTAATCCTCCCAGACATGCACGAAATCGTTGAGGCAAAGCGCCGTAAGCTGACTGAGTACCATGACAGAAATTTGAGGGGGAGATGGAATGAGATAGGGGACAAAGTGTTTGTATTAAACTATGGCAGGGGTCCCAAATGGCTTGCAGGGACAGTAACGGGCAAGGAAGGAAACAGGCTACTGGTAGTACAAATGGACAATGGCAAAACCTGCCGGAGGCATGTAGACCAAGTCAAAAGCAGATTTACCAACAACACTGCGGAACCAGAGGCAGACTACAATGTGGAACTCGCACCACACCTGGTGGACAGACAGAGGGAACAACCTGAGGAAAGGGCAATCCCAACAGACAGCCCAGGCGAGTCAACAACAATCATACTGAACGAAACAGACAGCCCAGGCAAGATACCAGCAACCATACCCAAAGAAAGACAGACACCAAGGCAAACAACTGAACCATAACTTAGACGCTCCACGCGAGAGCGTAGACCACCTGGGAGACTGAACCTATAAAGACAATAAGACCTTGGGGGAGGGTGATGTCATGTATCTTACATTATTATATATAACTGTATCCTAACATGCTATACATGACTGTAATAAGATATGACCTGTAACCACCAGCATACCTTACCACCAGGGGTGCACTTGCAAGAGACAGGTATATAAGGGCAGGTCTCAGGCAAGTGCAGCATTCCAGAGCTGTGAAATAAAGGTGCAGGTCCAGAGTGACCTTGACTTCACTACATGCCTTGTGTGAATCTGTACTGAGGGGACAGGACTTTACACCTGGTGTAGGTACGCAGCTTCACCGTGACCGGGACCAGCTTGGGTCGTGCAGCTGGGTTAATCCACAGTTTATCAAAAGTTCTCCGACTCATCAACGACGGACTCGAGCCCGTGTCCACTTCCATACTCACAGGGACTCCATTGATTTTTACTTCACTTATCACTGGGGGAGAATCGTCGGTGTACGTATACAGTCCAAGCACCTCATCATCTTCTGCCTGCCCCTCGCTGGATGATGGATCATCCCCCATCTCCTCAGCCACATGGTGAGTCCGATTTCTTTTACACATATGCCGAAGGTGGCCTTTAATGTGGCAGGTATTGCACGTGTACTCCGCAAACCTGCACCAGTGAGCCCCATGGCTTCCTCCACAGCGCCAGCATGGTGCTGCTTGATTGGCCCCCCTCGGCGGACTCTGAGCTCCAGGATCCCGAGGTCCGTGCTCTCTGCCCCGGGCAGAGCCACGTTCTGCAGTTTTGTCTGTGGTGGGCGTTATCCTGTGGACAGTGCCTGCCGGGTTCGAGACTGCGTGGATCATTTGCTTGGTGCTGCAATTTGAGGTCATATATGCCCGGCTGATGGCGATGGCCTTTGTCAGAGTGACTGTGGGTTCCGTGGCCAGCAGCTTGTGAAGGAGGCCCTTGTGGCCAATCCCCATAACGAAAACGTCCCGCAAAGCCTCGTCAAGGTGTGCCCCAAAATCACACGGCGCCGCGAGTCTCCTGAGGTCCGCAGCATATTTGGTGACATCCTGGCCCTCAGGACTGCAGTGATGGTAAAATTTGTATCTGGCCGTGAGGATGCTCTCCTTTGGTTTCAACTGGTCACGAATGAGTTCAGTCAGCTCCTCGTATGATTTGTCCCTGGCGCTCCAAGGTGCCAGCAAATCCCTGACGAGACAGTAAACCTCATCTCCACAACTGGAGAGCAATATCGCCTTACGCTTCTCTCTCATTGCGTCCGTGCTCTCCGTCAGGTCGTTTGCTGTGAAGTAGTACTCGAGCCTTTCCGTAAAGGCCTCCCAATCATTGCCCACGGTAAAATCCTTTAGCGAGCCCAGAGTAGCCATAGTTGCGTGGAGTTCGTCCGCTTCCTTGTCACCAATGTGGTGTATGTAGCACACAAATCACTGACTCCACACGGTCTGGTGTTAATCTAACTGCTGTGACCTTCATCCTTTATTGTTCAGCTCCAGAGTGCCTCTCAGGTGTGGTGGTCAGCCTTTTATAGTGCCTGTTGCAGGTACTACCAGGTTTCCCACCACAGCGCCCTCTGTGGTGTACCATTGTACTTATTATACATTTAAGGTACCAGGACGATACACACATCAATACATAACATGCACACTGTATCCCGCTCTCTCTCTCTCTGCACGCTGTGTTCTGCTCTCTCTCTCTGCACGCTGTGTTCTGCTCTCTCTCTCTCTCTCTCTACACTGTGTTCTGCTCTCTCTCTCTCTCTCTCTCTCTCTCTACACACTGTGTTCTGCTCTCTCTCTCTCTCTCTGCATGCTGTGTTCTGCTCTCTCTCTACACTGTGTTCTGCTCTCTCTCTCTCTCTGCATGCTGTGTTCTGCTCTCTCTCTATCTGCACACTGTGTTCTGCTCTCTCTCTCTCTGCACGCTGTATCCTGCTCTCTCTCTCTCTCTCTCTCTACGTGCTGTGTTCTGCTCTCTTTCTCACTCTCTGCATGCTGTGTTCTGCTCTCTCTCTCTCTGCACACTGTGTTCTGCTCTCTCTCTCTCTCTCTCTGCAGTGTTCTGCTCTCTCTCTCTCTCTCTGTACACTGTATCCTGCCTTCTCTCTCTCTCTCTCTGAATGTTGTATCCTGCTCTCTCTCTCTCTCTCTCTGCACGCTGTGTCCTAGAAACATAGAAACATAGAAAATAGGTGCAGGAGTAGGCCATTCGGCCCTTCGAGCCTGCACCGCCATTCAATGAGTTCATGGCTGAACATGCAACCTCAGTACCCCATTCCTGCTTTCTCGCCATACCCCTTGATCCCCCTAGTAGTAAGGACTATATCAAGGACTATATAAGGACTATATAGTAAGGACTATATCTTAGTAGTAAGGACTATAGATATAGTAGTAAGGACTATATCTATATAGTAGTAAGGACTCGCTATGAAGGCCAACATGCCATTTGCTTTCTTAACCGCCTGCTGAACCTGCATGCCAACCTTCAATGACTGATGTACCATGGCACCCAGGTCTTGTTGCACCTTCCCTTTTCCTAATCTGTCACCATTCAGATAATAGTCTGTTTCTCTGTTTTTACCACCAAAGTGGATAACCTCACATTTATCCACATTATACTTCATCTGCCATGCATTTGCCCACTCATCTAACCTATCCAAGTCACTCTGCAGCCTCATAGCATCCTCCTCGCAGCTCACACTGCCACCCAACTTAGTGTCATCCGCAAATTTGGAGATACTACATTTAATCCCCTCGCCTAAATCATTAATGTACAATGTAAACAGCTAGGGCCCCAGCAGAGAACCTTGCGGTACCCCACTAGTCACTGCCTGCCATTCCGAAAAGTACCCATTTACTCCTACTCTTTGCTTCCTGTCTACCAACCAGTTCTCAATCCACATCAGCACACTACCCCCAATCCCATGTGCTTTAACTTTGCACATTAATCTCTTGTGTGGGACCTTGTCGAAAGCCTTCTGAAAGTCCAAATACACCACATCAACTGGTTCTCCCTTGTCCACTCTACTGGAAACATCCTCAAAAAATTCCAGAAGATTTGTCAAGCATTATTTCCCTTTCACAAATCCATGCTGACTTGGACCTGTCATGTCACCTCTTTCCAAATGCGCTGCTATGACATCCTTAATAATTGATTCCATCCTTTTACCCACTACCAATGTCAGGCTGACCGGTCTATAATTCCCTGTTTTCTCTCTCCCTCCTTTTTTTAAAAAGTGGGGTTACATTGGCTACCCTCCACTCCATAGGATCTGATCCAGAGTCTATGGAATGTTGGAAAATCACTGTCAATGCATCCGCTATTTCCAAGGCCACCTCCTTAAGTTCTCTGGGATGCAGACCATCAGGCCCTGGGGATTTATCGGCCTTCAATCCCATCAATCTCCCCAACACAATTTCCCGACTAATAAGGATTTCCTTTAGTTCCTCCTTCTTACTTGACCCTCTGACCCCTTTTATATCCGGAAGGTTGTTTGTGTCCTCCTCAGTGAATACCGAACCAAAGTACATGTTCAATTGGTCTGCCATTTCTTTGTTCCCCGTTATGCTTCCCCTGATTCTGACTGCAGGGGACCTACATTTGGCTTTACTAACCTTTTTCTCTTTACATACCTATAGAAACTTTTGCAATCCGTCTTAATGTTCCCTGCAAGCTTCCTCCCGTACTCTATTTTCCCTGCCCTAATCAAACCCTTTGTCCTCCTCTGCTGAGTTCTAAATTTCTCCCAGTCCCCAGGTTCGCTGCTATTTCTGGCCAATTTGTATGCCACTTCCTTGGCTTTAATACTATCCCTGATTTTCCTTGATAGCCACGGTTGAGCCACCTTCCCTTTTTTATTTTTACGCCAGACAGGAATGTACAATTGTTGTAGTTCATCCATGCGGTCTCTAAATGTCTGCCATTGCCCATCCACAGTCAACCCCTTAAGTATCATTCACCAATATATTCCTAGCCAATTCACGCCTCATACCTTCAAAGTTACCCTTCTTTAAGTTCTGGACCATGGTTTCTGAATTAACTGTTTAATTCTCCATCCTAATGTAGAATTACACCATATTATGGTCACTCTTTCCCAAGGGGCCTCGCACAACGAGATTGCTAATTAATCCTCTCTCATTACACAACACCCAGTCTAAGATGGCCTCTCCCCGAGTTGGTTCCTCGACATATTGCTCTGCTTGCCTGTGGGTGGTTTGAGGCTGCAGCTCCAGCTCGGTCGGTGCTGCTCTCTGGGGACCCGGGGCACGGCAGCACCCCGGGGAGCAGCAGCCTGTGGAGTGGTGAAGTCTTCCCAGCTCCCACGGACCTTTCCCATCCACCTCCGGCCAAGGAGAGTTGGCCCATCGCCTGTAACGACCCACAAAGGTAAACTGTGCGCCTCGTCCCCGTGGGATACCTGCACCATCGCTCTGCCGAGAACAGGTATTAGTTCCCTGGTGTAGGTACGCAGCTTCACCGTGACCGGGACCAGCTTGGGTCGTGCAGCTGGGTTAATCCACAGTTTATCAAAAGTTCTCTGACTCATCAACGACAGACCCGATCCCGTATCCACTTCCATACTCACAGGGACTCCGTTGATTTTTACTTCCATTACCACTAGGAGCGAATCGTCGGTGCACGTATACAGTCCCAACACCTCATCTTCTTCTGCCTGCTCCTCACTGAACAGTGGATCATCCTCCATCTCCTCAGCCACATGGTGAGTCCGATTTCTTTTACACATACGCTGAAGGTGGCCTTTCAGATGGCAGGTATTGCACGTGTACTCCGCAAACCTGCACCGGTGAGCCCCATGGCTTCCCCTGCAGCACCAGCATGGTGCTGCTTGATTGGCCCCCCTCAGCGGACTCTGAGTTCCAGGACCCCGAGGTCCATGCTCTCTGCCCCAGGCAGAGCCACGTTCTGCAGTTTTGTCCGTGGTGGGCTTAATCTTGTGGACAGTGCCTGCCGGGTTCGAGACTGCGTGGATCATTTGCTTGGTGCTGCAAGTCGAGGTCATATGCGCCCGGCTGATGGTGATGGCCTTTGTCAGGGTGACTGTGGGTTCAGTGGATAGCAGCTTGTGAAGGAGGCCCTTGTGGCCAATCCCCATAACGAAAACATCCCGCAAAGCCTTGTCAAGGTGTGCGCCAATATCACACGGCGCCGCGAGTCTCCTGAGGTCCGCAGCATATTTGGTGACATCCTGGCCCTCAGGTCTGCAGTGATGGTAAAATTTGTATCTGGCCGTGAGGATGCTCTCTTTCGGTTTCAATGGTCACGAATGAGTTCAGTCAGCTCCTCGTATGACTTGTCCCTGGCGCTCTCGGGTGCCAGCAAATCCCTGACGAGACAGTAAACCTCATCTCCACAACTGGAGAGCAATATCGCCTTACGCTTCTCTCTCATTGCGTCCGTGCTCTCCGTCAGGTCGTTTGCTGTGAAGTAGTACTCGAGCCTTTCCGTAAAGGCCTCCCAATCATTGCCCACGGTAAAATCCTTTAGCGAGCCCAGAGTAGCCATAGTTGCGTGAAGTCCGTCCGCTTCCTTGTCACCAATGTGATGTATGTTGCACACAAATCACTGACTCCACACGGTCTGGTGTTAATCTAACTGCTGTGACCTTCATCCTTTATTGTTCAGCTCCAGAGTGCCTCTCAGGTGTGGTGGTCAGCCTTTTATAGTGCCTGTTGCAGGTATTTCCAGGTTTCCCACCACAGCGCCCTCTGTACCATTGTACTTATTATACATTTAAGGTACCAGGACGATACACACATCAATACATAACATGCACACTGTATCCCGCTCTCTCTCTCTCTGCACGCTGTGTTCTGCTCTCTCTCTGGCATGCTGTGTTCTGCTCTCTCTCTCTCTCTCTCCACACTGTGTCCTGCTCACTCTCTCTCTCCACACGCTGTGTTCTGCTCTCTCTCTCTCTCTCTCTTTGCACGCTGTGTCCTGCTCTCTCTCTCTGTCTGCATGCTGTGTTCTGCTCTCTCTCTCTCTCTCTCTGTGCACGTTGTGTTCTGTGTTAAGTATCGAATAACTCCACGAGGCTAAGTACGGTGAGCTAGTTCAGGCATGACCTTACTCCAGTTTATTTATTCTCAAAGTGAGGATTCAACCTGGCTGCCAACATTATATACCCAGCTTGCACATGTCTGTCAGTGACCGTTAGGACTCCGACAGTCGCACCCTCCGGTGGCAGGTAAAACCCAGTTAACATACATAACATAATTCCCCACAAAGTCCTTGGTACAGGTTGTATTTACAAGTTGAGACGATCCGGGGCCTTCCACTCCATGGTTGATCTTCTCAGTTCGAACCCAAGCTTGGGTGAGTTAGTAGGATCATTGCTGCATTGCGGAGCGTGTTCTGCTCTCTCTCTTTCTCTCTGTCTGCACGCTGTGTTATGCTCTTTCTCTCTCTCTCTCTCTCCCTCTCCACACTGTCCTGCTCACTCTCTCTCTCTGCATGCTGTGTTCTGCTCTCTCTCTGTCAGGGATGGTAGATTCATCTTCGTGAATGACACAAGGGTCAACTGATGGTTGGATGTGTGTTGGTTGGTCGATGATGATGTCATCTTCAGTTTGTTCTGGGTTGTCTGTGAATCGCAGTTTGGTTTGGTCGATGTGCCTCTTGCACGTTTGTAGTCAAACTGTTAAATGGCCAAACACCCTGTTCCCCTCCTTGGCCAAAACCGTGCCAGCAACCCACTATGGGCCATGACCATAATTCAGGACAATCACAGGGTCATGAACAGCAATGTCACATGATACGGCCACCGATCGTGGTACCATTGCTGCCGTTTCCTTCTGGTTTCGACGTGATCATTGCGATCCGGGTATACAAGGGAGAGCCTGGTTTTGAGGCCTCTCTTCATTAACAGCTCGGCAGGAGGGACCCCGGTGAACGAGTGGGGTCTCGTCTGGTAACTGAGCAGAATACGGGACACGCGGGTCTGTAGGGAGCCGTGAGTCACGCATTTTAGGTTCTGCTTAATGGTTTGGACAGCCCGCTCCACTTGACCATTAGACACTGGTTTGAAAGGAGCAGACCTGACATGCTTGGTGCCATTACGGGTCATAAACTCGTGGAACTCCGAACTGGTGAAACACGGTCCATTGTCGCTGACAAGGACGTCGGGCAGGCATGGGTGATGAACATGGCCCGAAGGCTTTCAATATTGGCTTTGGACGTGCTGGATGGCATGATTACGCATTCAATCCATTTGGAGTAAGCATCCACTCCCACTAAAAACATTTTGCCGAGAAAGGGGCCAACAAAGTCTATGTGGATCCTTGACCACGGTTTGGATGGCCATGACCACAGACTCAGCGGAGCCTCCACCTGTCCATTACTCAGTTGCATGCAAGTGTTGCACTGATGCATGCATGACTCCAAGTCCGAGTCAATGCTGGACCACCAAGCATGAAACCTGGCAATGGCTTTCATCATGACAATACCTGGGTGGGTACTGTGTAAATCTCACACAGAAGTTTCCCTGCCTTTTTTTGGCATAACAACATGATTACCCCATAACAGACAATCAGACTGAATAGACAATTCATCTTTGCGGCGTCTATAAGGCTTAATTTCATCCTGCATTTCCCTGGGAATGGCAGACCAATTTCCATTTAGGACACACCTTTTTACGCTTGACAGTACGGGATCCTGGCTGGTCCAGGTTCTAATTTGGTGAGCCGTGACGGGTGACCCCTCGCTCTAGAAGGCATCCATGACCAGCAGCAAGTCTGCGGGCTGCGGCATTTCCACCCCGGTTCTGGGCAATGGTAGCTGGCTAAGCGCATCGGCACAGTTTTCAGTGCCTGGTCTGTGGTGGATGACATAATCATAAGCGGATAATGTCAGTGCCCATCTTTGGATGTGGGATGAGGCATTGGTGTTTATACCTTTTGTTAGGTTCAGAATAACTCCACAAGACTGTGTGCTGTAAGCTCAAACTGATGTGACAGTCTCTTTAATCAAACTCCAGAGTGCCGAAGCAGCACAACAGACAACCTTTTATACTTGCAAGCATGAGGTATGCAGGTGACCCTTGGGTCTCCAAAGGTGCACCCTTGGTGGCAAGTCTGACACTATTACAAAGTTTACATACATAACATCATTCACCCCCCCCCCGCACAAAATCTTAGATACAAGTTATTTACAAGTTGAGGCGATCAGGGGCTCTTCGTTCCCGGGTTGATTGCCTAAGTTGAAGTCCTGGCATGGGTGAAACATAGAAACATAGAAAATAGGTGCAGGAGTAGGCCATTCAGCCCTTCGAGCCTGCACCACCATTCAATAAGATCATGGCTGATCATTCACCTCAGTACCCCTTTCCTGCTTTCTCTCCATACCCCTTGATCCCTTTAGCCGTCAGGGCCATATCTAACTCCCTCTTGAATATATCCAATGAACTGGCATCAACAACTCTCTGCGGTAGGGAACTCCACAGGTTAACAAAAGTCTTCTGGCTCATAATTGACTGACTCGCCCCCGTGTCCAATTCCATGGAAACTGGAATGCCATTTAATTTGACTTTCAATATTATCGGAGGGCTTTTGGTGGTGAAGGTGTGTACACCCTACACTTCCTCTTCAGCCTTGGGTTGAGTTGCCTCTCTTACTCATTCGGCGTGATCTGTGCCGGATCGATCACCTTCTGCCGACTCTGCCACGTGGTGAATCCAGCACACTTGCACATTCGCTGGAGGTGCCCCATTGTTCCGCAGCCTTTGCACACGTAGTGCTTGAATCGACATTGATGGGTCCTATGATTACCCCCGCATCATGGTGTTAATGGATTCGCATTCACGCCCCACAACGGACTCTGAGTCATCCTAGGTCTGACCTCTGCAGGCGTGTAGGCCTTGCCATGTACAGTTCTGCCTGCTGAAGGCGTTATTTTATGCACAGTACTTTCTGGTGAGCTTCGATGCTGAGATGATATCTGCTTAGTTTTATCATTTGTGGACATGAAAGCCTGGGCTATCGTGATGGTCTTGCTCAGATCTAGGGATTCGGCAGACAGCAGTTTGCACAGAATGATCTCGTGGCCGATTCCAAGCACGAAAATGTCCCGCAATATTTCCCCCCAAAATCCAGCAAATTCGCAAGTTCCTGCAAGGCATCTTAGGTCGGCGACATAGCTCGCCACGTCCTGGCCCTCGGAGCAATGGTGCGTATAAAAGCGATACCTGGCCATTAAGATTTCCTCCTTCGGCTTGAGGTGTTCCCGAACCAGCGTACAGGACTTTGCATATGCCTTGCCCGTTGGTTTCATCAGTGCTAGCAGATTTTTGATGAGGCCATGTATTGTGGACAAACGGAGAATCACCTTGTGCTTGACCGCGTTACTGTCCATATCCAGCTCGTTGGCCACAAAGTACTGGTCAAGATGCTCAATGAAGGCTTCCCAATCATCACCCTCAACAAACCTCTCAAGAATACCAATGGCAGCCATAACCGTGTGAAAGTTCGTGATCTGTTACTCGTCACCAATTGTTATGTTCAGAATAACTCCACAAGGCTGTATGCTTTAAGCTCAAACTGATGTGATCCTAGTCTCTTTAATAAAACTCCAGAATGCCGAAGCAGCAAGGCAGACAACCTTTTATACTTGGTTGTACAAGGTGTGCAGGTGACCCTTGGGTCTCCAACATGTGCGCCCCCTGGTGACAAGTCTTACACTATTACAAAGTTTACATACGTAACACCTTTGCTCTCAGAAAACAATCAAATGAGCGGCTTGTGGTCTGTTTCAAGCTCAAACTGAAGCCCAAACAGCTATTGGTGCATTTTCCTAACCCTATATACACGTGCTAAAACCTCTTTCTCTACCATACTATGGCTATAGCCATACCATAGCCTTAGACAGATTTCTGGAATGCGTATGCAACTGGTTGAAGTTTGCCTGATACATTGGCTTGCTGGAGCACACAACTGAGGCATTGTGATGAGGCGTTCCCGGCCAGCGCTAACCGCTTACATGGGTCATAGTGTACCAGTAATTTATTGGAACATAGCAGGTTCCTGGTTACCCTTTCTCAGCAACATGTGCAAGGACTCTAGCAATGTGCTCAAACTAGGTAGAAAGTTACCGAAATAGTTGAGAAGACTCAGGAACGAACTCAGCTCCATCACACTCTGGGGTCTGGGTGCATTCTTGATGGCCTCTGTCTTCAAGTCCGTAGGCCTGATGCCGTCTGCTGCAATCTTTCTCCCCAGAAATTCGACTTCTGGTGCCATGAAAACACACTTGGAGCATTTTACCCTGAGTCCCACTCTGTCCAGACCACGTAGAACCTCTTCCAGGTTGTGCAGGTGTTCGGTGGCATCGTGACCGGTGATCAGGATGTCATCTTGGAACACGATGGTTCTCAGGACAGACTTCAGCAAACACTCCATGTTTCTCTGAAATATGGTTGCCACTGAGCGAATTCTGAAAGAGCATCTGTGGTATATAAACAGTCCTTTCTGCGTGTTGATGCACGTCAGTTTTATCGACGATTCGACCGGCTCCTGTGTCATGTGGAGGTCAGGTCCAATTTGGTGAACGACTCCCCCCCCCCCCCCCCTACCCCACTAGCATTGCAATCAGGTCGTCAGCCTTGGGTAATGGATATTGATCCTGTATCGAGACTCGGTTGATCATTACCTTGTAGTCGCCACAGATCCTGACCATGCCATCACTTTTCAACAATGGGACAATTGGACTGGCCCATTCGCTGAACTCGACTGGTGATATGATTCTTTCCCATTGAAGTCTGTCCAGTTCGATCTCGACCTTCTCCCTCATCATGTATGGAACTGCCCGAGGCTTGTGATGGATGGGTCTTGCATCTGGGCCGAGGTGGATCTGCACCTTGGCTCCCGTGAAGTTGCCAATGCCTGGTTCGAACAACGAGGGAAACTTGCTCATCACTTGAGCACACGAACCGTCATCCACAGATGATCAGGCTTTAATATCGTTCCCGTTCCATTTAATTTTCTCAAGCCAACTCCTGCTGAACAGCGTTGGGCCATTGCTTGGAATGATACACAACGATAAATTATGCACAGCTCCATCGCATGGTACCTTTACTGCCGCGCTGCCAATGACGAGTATGAGCTCTTTGGTGTAGGTACGCAGCTTCGCATTGATTGGGCTCAGTTTGGATCTTTTTGCCTTAGTGTGCCACAGCTTTTCAAAAGCCCTCTGGCTCATTATTGACTGACTCACACCCGTGTCCAATTCCATGGATACTGGAACCCCATTTAAATTATCTTCCAGCATTATCGGAGGACTTTTGGTAAAAGAATGTACCCCTTACACTTCTTTGACCTGTATCCCGGGTTGAGTTGCCTTTGCCGCTTGATCCATGCTGGATCGATCATCCTCAGCCACGTGGTGTGTCGCAGCACGCCTGCTCGGTTGCGGACACTGTAAAGTCCTTACTCTACAGAATGAAACCACATGAGGCACATTCCAGGGACAAGGCCACTCCATGACCTTAACTCTTTATCACAGGACTCCAGAAGTGATGACCCTGCATGGGACCTCCCTTTTTATAACTGTGTGACCAAGTAAGGAGTGTCTCCCACAAGTTCACCCCTTGTGGTCATGGTGTGCATCTAAGTTGAATGTATACAGTAATACAGTGGTGTTACATTGTATTTACAAACATGACATCACCTTCCCTGCCCCCCCAAAGTCTTACTGGGATCATAGGTTTAGTCTTTCAGGTGGTCTACGCTCCCTCGTGGAGCGCCGCAGTTGGGGCTCAGGTTGTTGCCACTGACGGGAGTGTCTGTCACCTGTGGTGATTCCAGCCTGTCCGGGCTGACCTCAGGGACTGTGCATTCTTCCGATTGCTCTTGTTGCACGTTCACTGGCGGTAGTGTGAGCTCCATCTCATGGTCTTCTTCAGGTTCCTTCGTGTCCATGCTGAACCTTTTTTTTTACTTGGTCCAGATGCTTATGGCATATCTGACCCTATTCCCCTCTTTGTCAATTACAGTACCCTCAAGTCATTTGGGCCCCATGGCGTGACTGAGGACGAATACAGGATCATTGATTTCTATACATCTCCCCCTTGAATTACGATCATGGCACTCATTTTGTGACTTGCGCTTGCCCTCAACTATGTCGGTCAGGACTGGATGGATGAGGGACAACTGAGTTTTGAGTGTGAGTTTCATGAGTGCGGGCGGGATCTATAGGCCAGCAGGAGGCGCGATAGGCGGCATTGTAAGGAGGGTCCTTGAATCCTGAGCAAAATGATTTGGACCGCACGTTCTGCCTGGCCATTGGAGGCCGGCTTGAACAGCGCAGTCCTGACGTGGTTGATGCCATTGCCCGACATAAACTCTCGGAATTCATAGCTCGTGAAACACGGGCCATTATCACTAACCAGGATGTCCGGCAAGCCATGGGTTGCAAAGATCGCACGTAGGCTTTCCACGGTGGTGGATGACGTACATGAATTCAGGATGATGCACTCGATCCATTTCGAGTACGCATCTACTACAATGAGGAACATCTTCCCCATGAACGGGCCCGCGTAGTCAACGTGAATGCGTGACCATGGCTTGATGGGCCAGGGCCACGGGCTGAGTGGGGCCTCCCTGGGGGCATTGCCCAGCTGGGTACAGGTCGTGCACCTGCGAACACAGTGTTCCAGGTCTGAATCAATTCCAGGCCACCAAACGTGTGACCGGGCAATGGCCTTCATCATCACAATGCTTGGGTGCTCGCTGTGGAGTTCCCTAACGAATGCCTCCCTGCCCTTCTGGGGCATGACTACGTGGCTGTCCCATAGTAGGCAGTCGGTTTGGATGGAGAGCTCATCCATCCGCCTGTGGATGCTCCGTGTGCGGGCGCCCAATCCCCAGTCAGGACACATTTCTTAATCAAGGATAGGAGGAGATCTCTGTTTGTCCAGATTTTGATCTGGCAGACTGTGATGGGGGAGTCTGCGCTGTCAAAGGCATCGACAGCCATGACCATCTCAACACTTTCCTCCGCTGTCCCCTCGGTGGTGGCCAGTGGGAGCCTGCTAAGCACGTCAGCGCGGTTTTCAGTGCTGGGCCAGTGCCGGATGGAGTAGTCATAAGCAGCTAGCGTGAGAGCCCATCGCTGTATGCGAGCTGATGCGTTGGCATTGACAGCCTTGCTGTCTGACAACAGGGATGTGAGTGGCTTGTATTCTGTCTCTAATTCAAACTTCCTACCAAAGAGGTACTGATGCATTTTTTTTTACACCATAGACACATACAAGCGCTTCCTTCTCAACCATCCCATTGTCCCATTCTGCTTCAGAGAGCGACCTGGAGGCATAAGCCCATAGGACGATGCATCACATGTCAGAACCAAACGTTTACAGGGGTCGTACAGGGTCAACAACTTGTTTGAACAAAGTAGGTTTCGCGCCCGATCAAAAGTCCGTTCCTGACAGTCCCCTCAAAACCAATCGCAACCCTTACACAGGAGCACGTGTAGCGGCTCCAACAACGTGCACAAGTTCGGCAGAAAGTTCCCGAAATAGTTCAACAGTCCCAGGAATGAACGCAGCTCCGATGTGTTGCAGGGCCTGGGTGCTCGTCGAATCGCCTCTGTTTTGGATTCGGTGGGCCGAATCCCATCTGCAGCAACTCTCCTGCCCAGAAACTCAACCTCAGGAGTTAAGAACATGTATTTAGACTTCTTGAGTCGCAGGCCTATCCGGTCCAGTCGGCGTAGCACCTCCTCCAGGTTGTGGAGGTGTTCCTCGGTGTCTCGACATGTGATGAGGATGTCGTCCAGGAATACGATCATTCCAGGAATGGATTTAAGCAGGCTTTCCATGTTACGTTGAAAAATCGCGGCCGCTGATCGAATGCCAAACGGGCACCTGTTATACGCAAACAGTCCCTTTTGTGTGGTGATGGTGGTCAGTAGTTTGGATTCGTCGGCCAGTTCCTGGGTCATATAGGCTGAAGTGAGGTCCAACTTGGTGAACAGCTTGCCGCCTGTCAGCGTGGCGAAGAGGTCCTCTGCTCTAGGGACACCCGATTGATGGTGGCCTTGTAGTCACCACAGATCCTGACAGAGCCATCCGCTTTTAGTGCGGGAACGATGGGGTTCGTCCAGTCACTGAATTCAACAGGCAAGATGATACCCTCTCTCAACAGCCTGTCCAATTCACTCTTGATTTTCTCCCGCATCACATATGGCACCGCTCTGGCCTTGTATGCACTGGTTTGGCATCCGGGGTGATGTGTATCACCACTTTAGTGCCTTTGAAAGTCCTGACGCCCAATTGGAATAGTGACTCGAATTGTTGTAGGACTTGTGAGCACGAAATTCGCTCCACCGAGGACATTGTGTGAACATCCCCCCATTTCCAGTTCATCTCGGCTAACCAGCT
Organism: Pristiophorus japonicus; assembly: GCF_044704955.1. Lineage (NCBI taxonomy): Eukaryota > Metazoa > Chordata > Chondrichthyes > Pristiophoridae > Pristiophorus > Pristiophorus japonicus. The sequence continues at coordinate 107,196,210 of NC_091988.1, read as the reverse complement.
CCTCCCCAACAGTGCGAGACCATTGCCTGGTACAATCCAGAGTGGCAGCCGGTTCATAACCCATTGTATGTGACAGCCATCTTATACTGCCTAGCACTGGAATGATTTCTTTGGTGTAAGTCCGTAATTGTGTCTCAATACGTTCTAATTTGGATCTACTGGTTTTGAGTGGCCATAGCTTCTCAAATTGCTGAACACCCATGAGTGACTGGCTGGCCCCAGTGTCCAGCTCCATGCGTACTGAGATACTGTTCAACAAAACCCTCATCATCATTGGTGGAGTTTTGGTGTATGAACCTGGCACCGAGAATTGTGCCGATGCACTGAGCCGTCTGCCGTTGCCCACACTGGAGGTGGAGGCGCCACAACCTGCAGATCTAGTGTTAGTTACGGATGCTTTTGAAAGTAAAGGAACCCTTGTCACGGCTCAACAAGTTAAGACCTGGATCAGCCAGGACCCGATATTATCGGTTGTGAAACGTTGTATCTTTAGTGGTGACAAACTATCCAGTCAATCAGATTGTATACTGTGGGGTAATCGTGTTGTTATGCCCAAGAAAGGCAGAGAGAAATTTGTGTATGATCTACATAGCACGCATCCCGGTATTGTCATGACAAAAGTCATTGCCAGGTCTCATGTATGGTGGTCTGGCATTGACACTGATCTGGAATCATGTGTGCATCAGTGCAACACTTGCATGCAGCTTAGTAAAGCACCAGTGGAATCGCCGCTGAGTCTGTGGTCGTGGCCATCTAAACCATGGTCCAGGATTTACATCGACTTTGCAGGTCCCTTCCTGGGAAAGATGTTCTTCGTTGTGGTGGATACTTATTCCAAGTGGATAGAGTGTACAATCATGTCATCCAGCACATCCACTGCTACCATTGAGAGCCTTCGTGTCATGTTTGCCACTCATGGTCTGCCTGACATCATTGTAAGCGACAACGGATCTTGCTTCACCAGTCTGGAGTTTCAAGAGTTCATGAAACTCAATGGTATCAAACATGTGAGATCAGCACCATTCAAACCCGCATCCAATGGACAAGCAGAATGTGCGGTCCAAACCATCAAGCAGAGTATGAAACATGTAACTCAAGGTTCATTGCAAACTCACTTGTCACGCATATTGCTTAGTTACAGGACAAGACCCCATAGGCTTACTGGGGTCTCCCCTGCTGAACTATTGATGAAGAGAAGTCTCAAGACCAGGTTCTCTCTTGTCCACCCTGACTTAAGTAAACATGTCAAATACAGACATCAAAGTCAGCAAGGGTATCATGTCATGCTACTGTGTCATGCGACATTTCTAGCAATGATCCTGTATATGTACAGAATTATGGTCAAGGTCCCAAATGGATCGCCGGTACTTTTACGGCCAAGGAGGGTAACAGAGTGCTTCTCGTTCGGCTCAAGAAAGGGCAAACATGCAGGAAACATATCGATCAGATAAAGCTGCGGCACACGGATGAACCGGAACAGTCTGAGGAAGACACAATCAGTGACCAACCAACCTACCCTCAGTCATCAGAGGACTCCGCTGTCATCAGTGAATCTGGACTTTCAATCGCTGACGTGGTCATTGTCATGTATTCAACCAGCATTGTAACCCATGTATAATCTGACCTAAGTTGTACACTGTGAGAACAATGACCACTAGGTGGTGAACTTGTGGGAGACACTCCTAACCTGGACCTTCAGATATAAAAGGGGACGCTCCACCCACTTCCATCACTTGAGTGCGAAGGAATAAAGGACAGGTCACAGACTGACCTTCTCTCAAGCATGGGCCTCGTGTGCATTTATACTGTATAGTAAGGACGTATCAATGGCGATGAGAAACTGGGATTTAAACCATGCAAGCATGGCCACTAGCAGAACAGACGAGAGGTACTGTGTTAAGGAATGGTTGGGACAGGGATTCAACATTGTTAAAGCAGTACACAGTTCTCCAGGCAGACAAGGGCAATCGAGCATGCCCCAACATGTAGTCGAACCCAGAGGGGGAGTTCGACAGAGACAATGGCAAGCTGAACGGAGATTCACGCCATTGCAAGGGACAATGCGGCCAGTAATGGGGCCATCAACACCTGTTAATGGCGCACTCAAGGACAATCACAGGGGCAGTCAGGGACAATCAACTGGCAAGGGACCTTTTGTTTCCAACAGCAGCTCATGTTGGAGGCGTGGAGGCACACACTCAGTTTGCAGAGATGAGCAAAATACCTGCAGAAATTGCAGAAATGAATGCTGGGGGAAATCGCTGGAAGCTGAAGTTCAGCGAGTTCATGTGGAGCACGTATACAGTTCATACACCAGGACTCCACCGATAATGATGAAAGGGCTCCTCAATGGCAGCCCAGTGTCAATGGAGCTAGACACGGGGGCCAGCCAGTCCCTGATGGGTATCAAACAGTTCGAAAAGTTGTGGGCATCCAAGGCCAGGAGGCCAAAATTATCGCTGATTGACTCACAGCTACGGACATACACAAAGGAGATCATTCCGGTGCTAGGCAGCGCCACGGTAGTCGTGACCCACAAAGATTCGGAGAACAGGTTGCCACTCTCGGTTGTCCCGGGGGATGGTCACGCACTGCTGGGGAGGAGTTGGCTTGCTGTCATGAACTGGAAATGGGGCTATGTCTATGCAATTTCCTCTGTGGAGTGAGTATCATGCTCACAGATCCTGGACAAATCTGACTCATTATTTCAACCCGGCATTGGCACTTTCATGGGGCCAAGGTAGTGATTCACATAAACCCAGGCCAGTACACCACAAGGCCAGAGCTGTGCCGTACGTGAGGCGGGAAAAGATAGAAGGCGAATTGGACCGCTTGCTGAGGGAAGGCATCATCTCGCCAGTCGAATTCAGTGACTGGGCGAGTCCGATCGTGCCGGTGCTCAAGGCGGATGGGTCGGTCAGGATATGTGGTGATTACAAGACCACCATCAATCGGGTGTCACTCCAAGACCAGTACCCGCTACCGAGAGCGGAGGACTTCTTTGCGACGCTATCCGGTGGCAAACTTTTTTCAAAATTGGACCTGACCTCAGCTTACATGACCCAGGAGCTGGCGAGTGAGTCGAAGAAGCTGACCACCATCACGACACACAATAGATGTCCGTTCGGGATTCGCTCGGCCACCGCGATCTTCCAACAAAATATGGAAAGCCTCCTCAAGTCGATTCCAGGGACGGTGGTTTGTCAGGATGACATCCTCATCACGGGTTACGATACTGAAGAACACCTCCACAAACTGGAGGAGGTGCTACGCAGACTGGATCGGGTAGGGCTGCGACTGAAAAAGGCGAAGTGCGTCTTCCTAGCTCCAGAGGTAGAATTCCTGGGGATGAGGGTAGCAGCAGACGGGATCAGCCCTACTGCATCCAATACAGAAGCGATCCAGAGAGAACCCAGACCCCGTAACACGACGGAGCTGCGTTCGTTCCTGAGGCTCCTGAACTATTTTGGTAACTTTCTTCCAAAATTGAGCACGCTGCTAGAGCCGCTACACGTGCTTCTACGCAAAGGTCGCGAATGGGTCTGGGGGGTCAGCCAGGAAAGGGCTTTTAATAGAGCACGTAATTTGCTATGTTCCAACAATCTGTTAACGCTATATGACCCATGTGAGAAACTTGTGCTAACGTGCGATGCGTCGTCCTATGGTGTCGGGTGTGTGTTGCAGCATGTCAATGCCAAGGGTCAGTTACAGCCGGTAGCTTATGCCTCCAGAAGTCTGTCCCAGGCAGAAAGGGGCTACGGGATGGTAGAAAAGGAGGCGCTCGTATGTGTATATGCGGTAAAGAAAATGCACCAGTACCTGTTTGGCAGGAAATTTGAGCTGGAGACAGATCACAAACCCCTAACGTCCCTTTTGGCCGACAACAAGGCATAAATGCAAACGCATTTGCCCGTATACAGAAGTGGGCACTCAAGTTAGCCGCCTATGACTACACAATTCGGCACAGACCGGGCACCTAAAACTGCGCCGATGCACTCAGCAGGCTTCCACTAGCCACCACTGAGGAGGCTACCGAGCATGCTGCTGAGATGGTCATGGCTGTTGAAGCTTTTGGAAGCGAGGGCTCACCCGTGACAGCCCGTCAGATTAAAGTCTGGACAAATAGAGACCCGCTATTGTCTCTAGTCAAGAAATGTGTCCTGAATGGGGACTGGGCAGCCATGTACAGGGCCTGCCCTGAGGAATTTAAACCATTTCACAGGCGCAGGGATGAACTCTCGATTCAGGCCGATTGCCTACCATGGGGAAACCGCGTAGTCATGCCCCAGATGGGCAGAGAGGTGTTTATCAGAGAACTCTACAATGAGCACCCGGGCATTGTCATGATGAAGGCTATTGCCAGATCACACGTTTGGTGGCCAGGGATAGACGTAGATCTGGAACTTTGTGTTCGCAGGTGCAACATGTGTGCCCAGCTGGGCAATGCGCCCAAGGAAGCCCCCTTTAGCCCCTGGCCATGGCCCGCCAAGCCATGGTCACGCATCCATGTGGACTACGCAGGTCCTTTCATGGGAAAAATGTTTTTGGTTGTAGTAGACGCCTACTCCAAATGGATCGAGTGTGACATTTTAAATTCAAGCACATCCTCTGCCATGGTAGAAAGTCTACGGGCAATGTTCGCCGCCCACGGTCTACCGGACATCTTGGTCAGTGACAATGGCCCGTGCTTCACAAGCACTGAATTCCAGGACTTCATGGCAGGCAATAGAATTAACCATGTCAGAACGGCACCGTTCAAGCCGGCCTCAAACGGCCAGGCAGAACGAGCAGTGCAAATAATCAAACAGGGGATGCTCAGAATCCAAGAGGGTTCCCTACAAAGCCGTTTATCACGCCTCCTGTTGGCCTACAGATCCCAACCACACTCGCTCACAGGGGTTCCACCTGCAGAGCTGCTAATGAAAAGGATGCTCAAAACCCGGTTATCCCTTATACACTCCACCATGAAAGAAATTGTCGAGAGCAGGCGCCAGTCACAATATCACTACCATGACAGGAATTTGTCCTCAACTAAGCTGCAGGGCCCAAATGACTCGCAGGCACTGTGATTGCCAAAGAGGGAAATAGGATTCTGGTAGTTAAACTTACCAATGGACAAATCTTCCACAAACATGTGGTTCAAATAAAAAGGAGGTTCAGCAACACCATAGAAGAAGCTGAGGAAGAACACGATATAGAGTTCACTCCTCCACAGGTGACCGAACACAGGAACCAAGTGGAGGAGAGTCCAGTCACTGAGGGCAGTCCGGACAGGCCTGAGGCACCGCAAACAGCAGACATTCAGGCCAGCGCCCATCAACTCAGGCGCTCTACAAGAAAGCGTAAACCACCAGAGAGACTCAACCTGTGATCCCAATAAGACTTTGGGGGGGGAGGTGATGTCATGTATTCTACTGTCATTGTAACCCATGGATAATCTGACCTAAGTTGTACACTGTGAGAACAATGACCACAAGGTGGTGAACTTGTGGGAGACACTCCTAACCTGGACCTTCAGATATAAAAGGGGAAGCTTCACCCACTTCCATCACTTGAGTGCTAAGGAATAAAGGACAGGTCACAGACTGACCTTCTCTCAAGCATGGGCCTCGTGTGCATTTATACTGCGTAGTAGGGACGTATCAGTCATTGCCACTCCCATCAGATCGGCTACCCAGCCCCCAGTCATAACAGACTCAGAACACTCGCCCAAGGCTGGAGTTTAACGGAGACATTCAACTCGGGAGCGGAAAGCTCCGGACCGTCTTAATTTGCAAAAAAGGTCGAACTAATATCTTAAAGGGGGATATTGTCATGTATGTATGCTTGGGGTTACTAGCCATGAGGTGGCGCCACTGTCAGAGGTCATCGGGCTGTGCGCATGTGTGTGCAGCCCAAGTATAAAAGGCCAGCCATCTTGTAATGTAATCACTTTGGGCCCTAATAAAGTCGAGCCAGGTCTGTACCTGTTCGGAGTTTACAGTATTCAGTCTATTGAGTTATTGCATACACAACACTCTCTCTCTCTGCACGCTGTGTTCAGCTCTCTCTCTCTCTGCACAGTGTATTCTGCTCCCTCTCTCTCTGCACACTATGTTCTCCTCTCTCTCTCTCTCCCTCTGCACACTTTGTTCTCCTCTCTCTCTCTCTGCACACTGTGTTCTGCTCTCTCTCTCTGCACACTATGTTCTCCTCTCTCTCTCTCCCTCTGTACACTTTGTTGTGCTCTCTCCCTCTCTCTCTCTGCACGCTGTTCTGCTCTCTCTCTCTCTCTCTGCACACTGTGTTCTCCTCTCTCTCTCTCTCCCTCTGCACACTTTGTTCTCCTCTCTCTCTCTCTGCACACTGTGTTCTGCTCTCTCTCTCTGCACACTATGTTCTCCTCTCTCTCTCTCCCTCTGTACACTTTGTTCTGCTCTCTCTCTCTCTCTCTCTCTGCTCATTGTGATCTGCTCTCTCTCTCTCTCTGCTCACTGTGTTCTGCTCTCTCTCTTTCTCTCTCTCTGCACGCTGTGTTCTGCTCTCTCTCTTTCTCTCTCTCTGCACGCTGTGTTCTGCTTTCTCTCTCTCTCTCTCTCTCTCTCTGCACGCTGTGTTCTGCTCTCTCTCTCTTGCTCTGCACACTGTGTTCTGCTCTCTCTCTCTTGCTCTGCACACTGTGTTCTGCTTTCTCTCTCTCTCTCTCTGCATGCTGTGTTCTGCTCTCTCTCGTTCTCTCTCTCTGCAAACTGTGTTCAGCTCTCTCTCTCTCTGCACACTGTATTTTGCTCTCTCTTTCTGTCTCTCTCTGCAGCCTGTGTTCTGCTCTCTCTCTGCACGCTGTGTTCTGCTCTCTCTCTCTGCACACTGTGTTCTGCTCTCTCGCGCTCTCTCTCTCTCTGCATGCTGCGTTCTGCTCTCTCTCTCTCTTTGCACACTGTCTTCTGCTCTCTCTCTCTCTCTCTCTCTCTCACTGCACGCTGTCTTCTGCTCTCTCTCTCTATTTCTGCACATTGTGATCTGCTCTCTCTCTCTCTGCACACTGTGTTCTGCTCTCTCTCTCTCTCTCTGCACAATGTGTTCTGCTCTCTCTCTCTCTGCATGCTGTGTTCTGCTCTCTCTCTCTGCACACTGAGTTTTTCTCTGTCTCTCTCTCTCTGCACAATGCGTTCTGCTCTCTCTCTCTCTCTGCACGCTGTGTTCTGCTCTCTCTCTCTCTCTCTCTGCTCATTGTGTTCTGCTCTCTCTCTCTCTCTGTACACTGTGTTCTGCTCTCTCTCTCTCTCTCTCTCTGCACACTGTGTTCTGCTCTCTCTCTCTCTCTCAGCACAATGTGTTCTGCTCTCTCTCTCTCTCAGCACAATGTGTTCTGCTCTCTCTCTCTCTCTCTGCACACTGTGTTCTGCTCTCTCTCTCTCTCTCTCTGCTCATTGTGTTCTGCTCTCTCTCTCTCTCTGTACACTGTGTTCTGCTCTCTCTCTCTCTCTCTCTCTGCACACTGTGTTCTGCTCTCTCTCTCTCTCAGCACAATGCGTTCTGCTCTCTCTCTCTCTCTGCACGCTGTGTTCTGCTCTCTCTCTCTCTCTCTCTGCACACTGTGTTCTGCTCTCTCTCTCTCTCTCTCTCTGTACACTGTGTTCTGCTCTCTCTCTCTCTCTCTCTCTGCACACTGTGTTCTGCTCTCTCTCTCTCTCAGCACAATGTGTTCTGCTCTCTCTCTCTCTCTCTGCACACTGTCATGTATCTCACATTACTGTACATAACTGTATCTTACCATGCTATACATGACTGTAACTAGAGATGACCTGTAACCACAAGCTTACCTTACCACCAGGGGTGCACTTGCAGGAGACACTGGATACCTGTCCCAGACAGGTATATAAGGACAGGTCTCAGGCAAGTGTGCCATTCGAGAGCTGTGTAATAAAGGTGCAGGTCCTGAGTGACCTTGACTTCAACATGTGCCTCGTGTGAGTCTGTACTGTAGGGACAGGATTTTACAGTGGCGATGAGTTACGGGATCACAGAATCCACAGAATGGCGACCAACAGCTCAGATGAAAAATACAATGCTGGAGATAATTGGGAGGACTTTATAGAAAGGCTCCAGAAAAGCTTCGTAACCAAAGACTGGTTAGGCGACGAAAAGGCAGACAAGAGAAGAGCCCATCTCTTGACCAGCTGTGGCTCGAAAACATACGCCTTAATGAAGGACCAGCTGGCACCCGAGAAACCAGCAAGCAAGTCGTTTGAAGAGTTACACAAGAACATAAGAATTAGGAACAGGAGTAGGCCATCTAGCCCCTCGAGCCTGCTCCGCCACCCAACAAGACCATGGCTGATCTGGCCGTGGACTCAGCTCCACTTACCCGCCCGCTCCCCATAACCCTTAATTCCCTTATTGGTTAAAAAATTATCTATCTGTGATTTGCCTACATTCAATGCGCTAGCCTCAACTGCTTCCTTGGGCAGAGAATTCCACAGATTCACAACCCTCTGGGAGAAGAAATTCCTTCTCAACTCGGTTTTAAATTGGCTCCCCCGTATTTTGAGGCTGTGGCCCCTAGTTCTAGTCTCCCCGACCAGTGGAAACAACCTCTCTGCCTCTATCTTGTCTATCCCTTTCATTATTTTAAATGTTTCTATAAGATCACCCCTCATCCTTCTGAACTCCAACGAGTAAAGACCCAGTCTACTCAATCTATCATCATAAGGTAACCCCCTTATCTCCGGAATCAGCCTAGTGAATTGTCTCTGTACCCCCTCCAGAGCTAGTATATCCTTTCTTAAGTAAGGTGACCAAAACTGCACGCAGTACTCCAGGTGCAGCCTCACCAATACCCTGTACAGTTGCAGCAGGATCTCCCTGCTTTTGTACTCCATCCCTCTCGCAATGAAGGCCATTCGCCTTCCTGAATACCTGCTGCACCTGCAAACTAACTTTTTGGGATTCATGCACAAGGATCCCCAGGTCCCTCTGCACCGCAGCATGTTGTAATTTCTCCCCATTCAAATAATATTCCCTATTACTGTTTTTTTTTCCAAGGTGGATGACCTCACATTTTCCAACATTGTATTCCATCTGCCAAACCTTAGCCCATTCGCTTAACCTATCTAAATCTTTTTGCAGCCTCTCTGTGTCCTCTACACAACCTGCTTTCCCACTAATCTTTGTGTCATCTGCAAATTTTGTTACACTACACTCTGTCCCCTCTTCCAGGTCATCTATGTATATTGTGGTCCCAGCACAGATCCCTGTGGCACTCCACTAACCACCGATTTCCAACCCGAAAAGGACCCATTTATCCCGACTCTCTGCTTTCTGTTAGCCAGCCAATTCTCTATCCATGCTAATACATTTCCTCTGACTCCGCATACAGTAACCTTTTGTGTGGCACCTTATCGAATGCCTTTTGGAAATCTAAATACACCACATCCATCGGTATATCTCCATCCACCATGCTCGTTATATCCTCAAAGAATTCCAGTAAATTAGTTAAACATGATTTCCCCTTCATGAATCCATGTTGCGTCTGCTTGATTGCACTATTCCTATCTCGATGTGCCGCTATTTCTTCCTTAATGATAGTTTCAAGCATTTTCCCCACTACAGATGTTAAACTAACCGGCCTATAGTTGCCTGCCTTTTGCCTGCCCCCTTTTTTTAAACAGAGGCGTTACACTAGCTGCTTTCCAATATGCTGGTACCTCCCCAGAGTCCAGAGAATTTTGGTAGATTATAACGAATGCACAGCACGAATGCTATAACTTCCGCCATCTCTTTTAATACCCTGGGATATATTTCGTCAGGACCAGGGGACTTGTCTATCTTGAGTCCCATTAGCCTGTCCAGCACTACCCCCTTAATGATAGTGATTATCACAAGGCCCTCCCTTCCCACATTCCCATGACCAGCAATTTTTGGCATGGTTTTTGTGTCTTCCACTGTGAAGACCGAAGCAAAATAATTGTTTAAGGTCTCAGCCATTTCCACATTTCCCATTATTAAATCCCCCTTCTCATCTTCGAAGAGACCAACATTTACTTTAGTCACTCTTTTCCGTTTTATATATCTGTAAAAGCTTTTACTATCTGTTTTTATGTTTTGCGCAAGTTTACTTTCGTAATCTATCTTTCCTTTCTTTATTGCTTTCTTAGTCATTCTTTGCTGTCGTTTAAAATTTTCCCAATCTTCTAGTTTCCCACTAACCTTGGCCACCTTATGCGCATTGGTTTTTAATTTGATACTCTCCTTTATTTCCTTGGTGATCCACGGCTGGTTATCCCTTCTCTTACCGCCCTTCTTTTTCACTGGAATATATTTTTGTTGAGCACTATGAAAGAGCTCCTTAAAAATCCTCCACTGTTCCTCAATTGTGCCACCGTTTAGTCTGTGTTCCCAGTCTACTTTAGCCAACTCTGCCCTCATCCCACTGTAGTCCCCTTTGTTTAAGCAAAGTATGCTCGTTTGAGACACTGCTTCCTCACCCTCAATCTGTATTACAAATTCAACCATACTGTGATCACTCATTCCGAGAGGATCTTTTACTTGGAGATCGTTTATTATTCCTGTCTCATTACACAGGACCAGATCGAAGATAGCTTGCTTCCTTGTAGGTTCTGTAACATACTGTTCTAAGAAACAATCCCGTATGCATTCTATGAATTCCTCCTCAAGGCTACCCGGTGCGATTTGATTTGACCAATCGATATGTAGGTTAAAATCCCCCATGATTACTGCCATTCCTTTTTCACATGCCTCCATTATTCCCTTGATTATTGTCCGCCCCATCGAGAAGTTATTATTTGGGGGCCTATAAACTATGCCCACCAGTGACTTTTTCCCCTTACTATCTCTAATCTCCACCCACAATGATTCAACATTTTGTTCATTAGAGCCAATATCATCTCTCACAACTGCCCTGATATCATCCTTTATTAACAGAGCTACCCCACCTCCTTTCCCTTCTTGTCTATCTTTCCGAATTGTCAGATACCCCTGTATGTTTAATTCCCAGTCTTGGCCACCCTGCAACCACGTTTCAGTAATGGCCATCAAATCATACCCATTTGTAATGATTTGTGCCGTCAACTCATTTACTTTATTTCGAATGCTGCATGCGTTTAGGTAGAGTGTTTTAATACTAGTTTTTAACCCATGATTTTTAGTTTTGACCCCTCCTGCAGCCCCTTTATAGTCATACATATTGTCCCTTCCTATCACCTTGTGGTTTACACTTACCTCAGTGCTACTCTGCTCTGTTGCCTCCTGCCTTTTGCATTCTTTCTTGGGGTCCTGTTCATCTGAGCTCTCACCCACTCTAACTAGCTCAGAGCCCTCTCCTGGGTTCCGAATACTCCTCGCATTGAGGCACAGAGCTTTCAGGACATATTTCTTGACTAGAGACAATAGCGGGTCTCTATTTGTCCAGGCTTTAATCTGACTGGCTGTCACGGGTGAGCCTTCGCTTCCGAAAGCTTCAACAGCCATGACCATCTCAGCAGCATGCTCGGTAGCCCCCTCAGTGGTGGCTAGTGGGAGCCTGCTGAGTGCATCGGCGCAGTTTTCGGTGCTCGGCCTGTGCCGAATTGTGTAGTCATAGGCAGCTAACGTGAGTGTCCACCTCTGTATGTGGGCCGATGCGTTTGCATTTATGGCCCTGTTGTCGGCCAAAAGGGATGTTAGGGGTTTGTGATCTGTCTCCAGCTCAAATTTCCTGCCAAACAGGTACTGGTGCATTTTCTTTACCGCATATGCACATGCGAGCGCCTCCTTTTCTACCATCCCGTAGCCCCTTTCTGCCTGGGACAGACTTCTGGAGACATAAGCTACCGGCTGTAACTAACCCTTGGCATTGACATGCTGCAACACACACCCGACACCATAGGACGACGCATCGCACGTTAACACAAGTTTCTTACATGGGTCATATAGTGTTAACAGATTGTTGGAACATAGCAAATTACGTGCTCTATTAAAATCCCTTTCCTGGCTGTCTCCCCTGACCCATTCGCGACCTTTGCGTAGGAGCATGTGTAGTGGCTCTAGCAGCGTGCTCAATTTGGGAAGAAAGTTACCAAAATAGTTCAGGAGCCCCAGGAACGAACGCAGCTCCGTCGTGTTACGGGGTCTGGGTTCTCTCTGGATCGCTTCCATAATGGATGCAGTAGGGCTGATCCCGTCTGCTGCTACCCTCATCCCCAGGAATTCTACCTCTGGAGCTAGGAAGACGCACTTCGCCTTTTTCAGTCGCAGCCCTACCCGGTCCAGTCTGCATAGCACCTCCTCCAGGTTGTGGAGGTGTTCTTCAGTATCGTAACCCGTGATGAGGATGAGGATGTCATCCTGACAAACCATCGTCCCTGGAATTGACTTGAGGAGGCTTTCCATATTTCGTTGGAAGATCGCGGCGGCCGAGCGAATCCTGAACGGACATCTGTTGTACTCAAACAACCCCCTGTGTGTCGTGATGGTGGTCAGCTTCTTCGACTCACTCGCCAGCTCCTGGGTCATGTAAGCTGAGGTCAGGTCCAATTTTGAAAAAGGTTTGCCACCGGATAGCGTCGCAAAGCGGTCCTCCGCTCTCGGTAGCGGGTACTGGTCTTGGAGTGACACCCAATTGATGGTTGCCTTGTAATCACCACATATTCTGACCGACCCATCCGCCTTGAGCACTGGCACAATCGGGCTCGCCCAGTCACTGAATTCGACTGGCGAGATGATGCCTTCCCTCATCAGGCGGTCCAATTCGCCTTCTATCTTTTCCCGCATCACGTACGGCACCGCTCTGGCCTTGTGGTGTACTGGCCTGGCGTCCGGGTTTATGTGAATCACTACCTTGGCACCCATGAAAGTGCCAATGCCGGGATCAAATAATGAGTCAAATTTGTCCAGGATCTGTGAACATGATACTCGCTACACAGAGGAAATTGCATTGACATCGCTCCATTTCCAGTTCATGACAGCAAGCCAACTCCTCCCCAGTTGTGCGGGACCGTCCCCCGGGACAACCCAGAGTGGCAACCTGTTCTCCGAATCTTTGTGGGTCATGACTACCATGGCGCTGCCTAGCACCGGAATGATCTCCTTTGTGTAAGTCCGTAGCTGTGTGTCAATTGCGATAATTTTGGCCTCCTGGCCTTGGACGCTCACAACTTTTCGAACTGTTTGATACCCATCAGGGACTGGCTGGTCTCCGTGTCTAGCTCCATTGATACTGGGATGCCATTGAGGAGCACTTTCATCATTATCGGTGGCGTCCTGGTGTATGAACTGTATACGTGCTCCACATGAACTCGCTGAACTTCAGCTTCCAGCGATTTCCCCCAGCGTTCATTTCTGCAATTTCTGCAGATATTTTGCTCATCTCTGCAAACTCCGGCTGAGTGTGTGCCTCCACACCTCCAACATGAGCTGCTGTTGGAAACAAAAGGTCCCTTGCCAGTCGATTGTCCCTGACTGCCCCTGTTATTGTCCTTGAGTGCGCCATTAACAGGTGTTGATGGCCCCATTACTGGCCGCATTGTCCCTTGCAATGGCATGAATCGCCGTTCAGCTTGCCATTGTCTCTGTCGAACTCCCCCTCTGGGTTCGACTACATGTTGGGGCATGCTCGATTGCCCCTGTCTGCCTGGAGAACTGTGTGCTGCTTTAACAATGTTGAATCTCTGTCCCAACCATTCCTTAACACAGTACCTCTCGTCTGTTCTGCTAGTGGCCATGCTCGCGTGGTTTAAATCCCAGTTTCTTGTCGCCATTGATCCGTCCTTACTACACAGTATAAATGCACACGAGGCCCATGCTTGAGAGAAGGTCAGTCTGTGACCTGTCCTTTATTCCTTCGCACTCAAGTGATGTAAGTGGGTGGAGCGTCCCCTTTTATATCTGAAGGTCCAGGTTAGGAGTGTATCCCACAAGTTCACCACCTTGTGGTCATTATTCTCACAGTGTACAACTTAGGTCAGATTATACATGGGTTACAATGTTGGTTGAATACATGACACAGGTTGCACCATTTCCACCCCCGTGGTGGGCAATGGTAACCGACTGAGAGCATCCGTACCGTTCTCGGTGCCTGGCCTGTGGCGGATAGAAAGTTATACGCTGATAGCACGAGTGCCCACCTTTGTATGCGGGTTGAGGCATTAGTATTTATCCCCTTGTTTTCAGCCAACAGGCATATGAGGGGCTTGTGATCGGTTTCCAGCTCAAATTTGAGGCCAAACAAGGTACTGATGTATTTTCTTTACCCCGAACACATACACTAATACCTCAATCATGCTGTAGGCCTCTCGGCCTTAGACAAGCTCCTGGAGGCATAGGCGACAGGTTGCAACTTCCTCGCAATGTTAGCTTGTTGTAATACACACCCGACTCCGTACGACGACACATCACATGCCAACACAAGTCTTCTATTACATGGGTTATACAATACAAGCAGCTTGTTGGAGCATAAAATGTTTGTGGCTTTCTCAAAAGCAATTACTTGTTTTTTATCCCATACCCAGTTCTCACCTTTACGCAACAACACATGTAGGTGCTCGAAGAGGGAGCTTAACCCCGGTAGGAAGTTACAAAAATAGTTGAGGAGTCCCAGGAACGACCGCAGCTCCGTGACGTTTTGTGGCCTGGGCGCGTTTCTGATAGCCTCTGTCTTGGCGTCTGTGAGCTGAATGCCATCCGCCGCGATCTTTCTTCCCAAACACTCCACTTCTGTTGCCATGAAGACACATTTTGACCTCTTCATCCGCAGCCCTACGTGATCCAGTCGCTGGAGGACCTCCACCAGGTTTTGTAGGTGCTCGATGGTGTCCCGACCCGTGACCAATATGTCGTCCTGAAAGACCACAGTTGTGGTACTGACTTGAGTAGGCTCTCCATGTTTCTCTGGAAGATCGCTGCAGCCGACTGAATTCCAAACAGGCATCTGTTGTCGATGAACAGTCCCTTGTGTGTGTTGATGCAGGTGATGCCCTTTGAAGATTCTTCCAGCTCCTGCGTCATGTAGGCCAAAGTCAGCTCGAGCTTGATGAATGTCTTGCCTCCTGCCAGCATCGCAAATAGGTCGTCTGCCTGAGGTAGTGGGTATTGGTCCTGTAGCAAGAAACGATAAATAGTTACTTTATAATCGCCGCAAATCCTGACTGTGCCATCACTTTTGAGTACTGGAACAATCGGGCTGGCCCACTCACTGAATTCCACTGGGGAGATGATGCCCTCGCGTTGGAGCCTGTCCAGCTCGATTTCCACTCTCTCCCTCATCATGTGAGGTACCGCTCGCGCCTTGTGGTGAATGGGTCGTACCTCTGGGACCAAGTGGATCCGTACCTTCACCCCGGAAAAGTTTCCAATGCCTGGCTTAAAAAGGGAAGGAAATTTTTTAAGAACCTGGGTACATGAGGCCTCATCGATATGTGATAGCGCTCAGATGTCATCCCAGTTCCAGCTGATTTTGCCCAGCCAAGCAGTGTGGGGCCATCGCCCGAGACAGTCCAGAGTGGCAGTTCATGCACCGTACCCTCGTAGGTGACCTTGATCATGGCGCTGCCCAGGACAGTGATGAACTCCTTGGTGTTTCGTGTTCTGAGTTTCATGTGGATGGGGCTCAGGGCTGGTCTGAGTGCTTTGTTGCACCACAGCCTCTCAAACATCTTTTTATTCATGATGGATTGGCTAGTGCCAGCATCCAGTTCCATGGCTATGGGTAAGCCATTCAATTTTATGTTTAGCATTAAAGGTGGACATTTCATCGAAAATGTGTGCATCCCATGTACTTCAGCATCTGCCTCCTCTCTCTGAGGCTCGAAATTGCTTTGATCCACCATGGACCAATCTTCCTCTGCCACATGGTGGTTAGCAGATTTTGCAGAGCTTGAAGCTTATCTGCAAGCTCGTTGGAGGTGCCCCATTGTTCCACAGCTCTTGCAAACATACCCTTTGAAGCAGCATGAATAGGCTGAATGGAAGCCTCCACAACGTCAACAAGGTGTGAATTGCCTTGCATTCATCCTTTGTTGCGGACTCTGAGTCATCTGGGTCACCTGAGGTCTGCTGGCAGTTGCAGACTCGTGGTTTCTGCTCTGTATATTTCTGCTCGCAAGCACAGTTCCAGTTAATTTATGAACATTGCTAGCACTTGTGTGCTGAGAGATTGGTTTGGTGTTATCACTGGTGGACATAAACGCCTGTGCTATCGCAATGGCCTTACTGAGGGTCGGTGTCTCTACAGTGAAAAGTTTTCATAGGATAGTCTCGTGGCCAATGCCCAGTACAAAAAAGTCTCTGAGCATCTGCCCCAGATAGCCATCAAACTCACATTGTCCTGCAAGTCGCCTTAGCTCGGCGACATAGCTCGCCACTTCCTGACCTTCAGATCGCTGGCACGTGTAGAACCGATACCTCGCCATCAACATGCTCTCCCTCAGGTTAAGAAGCTCCCGAACCAGTGTACACAGCTCCTCATACGACTTATCTGTGGGTTTCACCGGAGCCAGAAGATTCTTCATGAGGCTGTAGGTCGGTGCCCCGCAGACCGTGAGGAGGACCGCTCTCCTTTTTGCAGCGCTTCCTTCTCCGTCCAACTCATTGGCTACAAAGTACTGGTCTAGCCGTTCGACATAGGTGTCCCAGTCCTCACCCTCCGAGAACTTCTCCAGGATGCCCACAGTTTGCTGCATCTTTGCGTTGGATGCGTATTCTCGTCGGCAGTTACTGTGTTCGTAACAAGTATGAGGCTGCACACATGGAGGCTAAAGTAACAGTGACCTCAGTCTTTATTAAGACACTCCAGAGTGAGGAACAGGCCTAAGGGGCCGGCTTATATACAGTGCTCCCAAGGGATGCAGGGATCCCTTGGGACTTCAGGGGATGCTCTCCCTGGTGGTGGAAACATGGGAGTGCATATTTTACAGATACACAACACGTATATGATGAGGGAGAAGGCCGAAATTGAACTAGACAGACTCCAGCGTGAAAGGGTCATATCACCGGTCGAATTTAATGAATGGGCTAGCCTCATTGTTCCTGTCTTGAAGAGTGATGGCACTGTCAGGATTTGTGGAGACTACAAGCTTACAATCAACCGAGTTTCGAAACAGGATCACTACCCGTTACCGAAGGCTGATGACTTGTTTGCAACGCTAGCCGGGGGGGAAGTCGTTCACAAAACTGGATCTGACGTCGGCCTATATGACACAGGAGCTTGTCGAGACGTCGAAGAAACTTACGTGAACCAACACTCATAAAGGACTGTTTATCTACAACAGGTGTCTTTTTGGAATTCGCTCAGCCTCAGCCATATTTCAGAGGAACATGGAGAGTCTACTGAAGTCCGTCCCTAGAATCGTCGTGTTCCAAGAGGACATCCTGGTCACAGGTCGCGACACCGCTGAACATCTGAACAACCTGGAAGAAGTTCTGCATCATCTGGACAAAGTGGTACTCAGACTGAAACATTCGAAGTGCGTGTTCATGGCACCGGAAGTCGAATTCCTGGGGAAGAAAATTGCTGGTGACGGCATCAGACCTACGGACTCGAAAACCAAGGCCATTAAAAATGCACCAAAGCCTCAGAATGTGACAGAGCTGTGTTCGTTCCTCAGTCTACTCAACTACTTCAGTAATTTCCTACCTTTATTGAGCACTTTATTAAAGCCACTGCACATGCTGCTAAGAAAAGGTGACAACTGGGTTTGGGGTGCGTCTCAAGATAGAGCTCTTGAGAAAGCTACTAATCTGCTTTGCTCTAACAAGCTGCTGGTGCATTATGATCCGTGTAAGTGTCCAGTATTGGCCTGTGATGCTTCATCATATGGAGTTGGTTGCATGCTTAAACAACCTGTTGCGTATGCTTCTAAAAGTTTGTTAAAGGCGGAAAGAGCCTTCAGAATGGTAGAAAAAGAAGCATTAGCCTGTGTGTATGGGGTTAAAAAGATGCATCAGTACCTGTCTGGTCTTCGGTTTGAACTGGAAACAGATCACAAGCCACTCATTTCATTGTTTTCGGAAAACAAAGGTATCAATACTGTAAGGGGGAGATGGGAAGGCTTCCTCTCCCTCGAGCGGGCCCACTGATATAGAGGGTCGATGCTCGCCCCAGCCCACGTAGCAATTCTCGAAGTTAGCAGACAGAGACGGATGGCAAAGTATAACGATCTTTATTACAAACGTCCGGGAACACCTCTTATCACAGTCGCCTGTGAGTGGAGATGCTCCCCGAACAGCACAATCATACAACTTTTATACATTTCAAAACCCCTCTGTTCCCGGACAAGACCTCCCTAGATTTCTAATTGGACTACCTTATTAGTGCTACTTCTCTAATTGGACTACCTTATTAGTGCTACTTTGGATTGACAGGCCAAGACCCTCGTGACCGCTTTAGGCCGTGACTAGAATGACTTCATTAGGTCGGAATTTGTTATACATTTCTTTGGTGCCTGTCAGTCGCCTCGAGCCTCTCGCAAGGTCTTATCAATGTCTGTTTAGGTTCTCACATCGTATCCTGTCGGAATATTATTGAATTGATAACTTCTGGAGCCTTGGTACAAGGCCGAAGAGAGGCCTTTTGCCTCCTTATGGGCCATTGCAGGAACCAGCACTTTAACCCTTGTCCCGCTGGTATCTCTAATGCCAAATTTCTCTTACAATTCCCTCCTTTTGGCCCTTGGCTATATGCCAAGCTGGCCATATTTCCCGATAACTATCTCCCTGTAGGCGAGTTCCAGATAGGTTCGTTCACCTGGGTGACCATCTCCCAAGCTTCGGGACCTCCTGAAACCTTCCCACAGAGTTATATAAGGTAAGTCCTTCCTGTCGGACTGCTTAAATTTTCATCCCTTATGGCCTTAATCATAGTGCGTGCCCTGACGTATCGTTTGACCTGTTTAATTCGTGTACATGTTAATCCCATCATGACCATCAGAACCAGGCCCTGTATTACTATAAGTACATGTGATATTATTTTTATCCATGGGTAAATTTGATTATCAAGTCCAATGCCCCACAGCTTTGAGTACCAGGGCCGATCAGCCAGCATTGCGTTAGTGTCTCTCTGTAAGTTGTCTATTTCTTCCATCAGCCGGATATACTGTCATCTTTGATTCTGGATTCCTTGCACCAGACGTAATTGTCCCTCATTTAATTCCGGTATTGTTCCGTGGATGATTTCCGTTGTCTCGGGATGTATATGGTTAAGTTGGCTGCCCCCGTGCTCATGCACCACTCTCCATTCCCATGCGGGGCAGCGATGGTCTCCAGATCGTGTTCAAGAGGAGTAATACTCAGCATACATCCGTTTATCTGGTGGAATCCGCAATCATCATTCGTCATTCGTGGCGTACCTCGACATAAAAGCACTTGATTATTTTTATAACAGTCGGTTATGGCAATGCCTCTGGTACTATTGCAGGCTGATGGTAACGCAACCGAGTTTGGTTTCTCACTTCACCGATATTATCGATCTGGTATAAGGGGTCTCCCTTTGTTACATCATATGGGCCACCTGTAACAGTTCCCCTTCCGCGCCATCTCCCCACTGCGCATGTAGGGCTTGGTTATCCAAGTCCCTCCCCAGTAAACCCCTCAAAACTACGCTATTAAGTTGTTAGCCCGGTCAGATATTGCATACAGGTCTATGGAATTCATCGTCGTAACCCCTGCCGCATCTCAGGGTAGTGGATTCTGGGCCTTCGAGGATCCGTTGTGCCAAGTTCTGGTATAGACTTTATAGTTTCATTCCCACAGAAGCTAGGAAGAATGATATCCATTAGATTTAGGATAAGTAGTCGCTGACGCACCCTAATTATATCCTTTCTTTAGATTCTTTTATTACGAGCCCCCCTTTGGCTTCAGTCTTTATGGATGGGCTTATGGGGGGACTTGCGTGGTTGTGCTGGGAAGATTTGTTGTCCCCAGGGTGGTTGTTGGGGCAGTGGTAGGGCTTCACACTCCATCCGCCCCCCTTTTTGCTCGGTTCTGTTCCCACCCTTCTGTTTGTCTTGTGGGGTGGGTTTGGCTGCTTGTTTGCAGCTTCGTCCACCCAGGCATGAGCTTCTAGAACTAAAATTCCATCCAGTTGGATTTCTGCGCCCTTCCCCATACTGGTGCCCATAGCATCGGCAGCCTGCTGCATTACAACCTTACTTAATACACTATACATAGCCATGCATTAAAATAAGTTCTGTCCTTGCTCCAGTCCTTGGCTGCTGGGATGCATATTTCGGCAGTTAAATTAAACAAAGCTAGTTCATGTAGTTGTGTCTTTCCTGCGTGTGCTATATCTCTCGTAGTCCATCTGTATTATCCAGTGCTTGCGTGGGCCTTAAGGTCCCCAGTATCCTGAGTCTGCAGAGTCGAAGCAGCCGCTGCGGTCCCATCTTGGTGAGCGTTTTATCTGCAAATTTTAACCAGATAGCCTGGTCGTCACCAGGTGTTAGGTTGTGGTCTACTCATCTTTTATCCATGCATGTTATGGTCACTCTGTGAAATCGGAGGTAGTTAGGTTGGGTTTGTAGACTACACTTATCCACTGTGGGCTCTATTGCCATAGGTGATGGTGCTATGGCTGCACACTGCACTATCCATCTGGTCCCATTTAAAAAAAAAAATCTCTTCCAGCTTATTTATCTTAGCCTTTAACTCTTGAATTTGTTTTGTTTGAGTATCTTTCTTTTATTTGTATCAGGCGAGTATTATTACATAGGCTAGTTCTGTTTTTATTTTTATTCTGACTATCGCACCATTTCCTCTGTCAGGTGAGTCTTTTTTATTCTATTTAGAAATCCAAATTAATAATGTCCAGTATAAAACAGCTGTCAATGGAAAGGGTTTACTCCTTTACAGGTCTGTAAGAAAGCCTGATGTCATTACGTGACTTCACGTAATCATCCGAAAAATTCTTTTTTAAGTCTTTGTGACTTCAAAACTTGCTTAGAAATTAGGAATCCGCTAAAACAGCAGAAATCATTAGTAAAGCCATCATAATAAGTCTTCTCATCAGGAAAGACGGCATTTTAGATTAAACTCCACATTTTCTTTTTAACTTCTAATTCAAATACTTGCCAAAGATTTTTTTTTGATTTAAAACGAGACCACACATTTTTAATAGCTATTTTGTTTACTGAAATCCAATTTTCACACAAGCTGTATACATTCCAACATTTCGTTTTATTTTACGGTCACGTTCGCTGGGCAAATCTTGTGTTTTATTTCTCTCTCTCTCAGCACAAAATCTAAACTTCCGTGCCAGTTCCATAAGAATTTAAAAATTCAGTAAGATTCTCTAATTCCCAGTTTTCCTTTCTGTGCTGAGTTCACATAGCTTAGATCTTTTCTCCTCATTATTTTCAAAACCCTCCTGCTTGTTTAGACTGTTCGGGACTTTTCTTGATAAACAACGTCCATCAATGGAGAGTGTCTTTTACCTCTTCAAATTCTTTTTTTTTCCAATTAAACCAATATTTTTTTCACAGACGATATCAACTAGTATGTCTTTTTCCATCGCAAACACCCCTTTTTTTTGTCAGCACCTATTTAGTACGTCACGTCTTTTTTTTTCAGATCTCTTTTCTTCAAATTAGGTTTTGTATTTTACACGGAGGGCTGCTTTTCGGTATCTCAAATTCCAGTTTCAAGGTCGTTACAATGTCTCTTCTAAACTGCTAAAGCTTGCTGTTTTCTGCTCAACAAACCTATCCTTTGTGCATTTCCTAGCTCCATAACTTACCGAATAAATCCACACCTGCGTTTCTAACTTAAAATGTCTTAAAACTTCCCACATACAGGACAACACTACAAAGGGTTAAAAAACTTTCACTCTGTTTGGAAAACATGAAAAGTTCATTCCGCAGTCAAAAAATCACACAGGGACTCTCACTCA
Organism: Pristiophorus japonicus; assembly: GCF_044704955.1. Classification (NCBI taxonomy): domain Eukaryota; kingdom Metazoa; phylum Chordata; class Chondrichthyes; family Pristiophoridae; genus Pristiophorus; species Pristiophorus japonicus. Next base: position 107,174,354 of record NC_091988.1, on the reverse strand, counting down.
ATGACAGACATTCACAAAAGTCTCTCTTCATTCAACAAAGCTTATTAATTGGTTGGCCGGTTCTATTTTTGGATCCATATGTCACTTAAGATAGTCATTATCAGCTTTTTTATGGCCTTACGTAATTACGCAAGTTACAATTAATGATTGGTTTTACTAGCCGTGTTACCCATCTTCTTCGGGCTATGAGGGTCTTGGGTACTCCCTTAAATTCATGTCCGGTATGCAGGACGCTATTTATATGTCTTCCCTTGGCGCCATGCACTCGTACCACTGCACACTTTGGGTCAATATATCCCGTCACTGCTCAGGGACGTTGTCTCTATTCCCTCTCTCTCCCGTCCCAGCACCGTGCGCTCGTACCGCTTCGGGTCAATAGACCTCCCTCTCCCTCTATACCTTCCCTTGCATCGTACCCTGATCACACTGCCGTTCTCTCGTCCCAGCACTGTGCGCTCGTACTGCTTTGGGTCAATAGACCTCCCTCTATATCTTCCCTTGCGTCGTACCCTGATCGCACTGCCGTTCTCTCGTCCCAGCACCGTGCGCTCGTACCACTTCGGGTCAATAGACCTCCCTCTCCCTCTATATCTTCCCTTGCGTCGTACCCTGATCACACTGCCGTTCTCTCGTCCCAGCACCGTGCGCTCGTACTGCTTCGGTTCAATAGACCTCCCTCTATATCTTCCCTTGCATCATACCCTCGCACTGCCGTTCTCTCGACCCAGCACCGTGCGCTCGTACTGCTTCGGGTCAATAGACCTCCCTCTCCCTCTATACCTTCCCTTGCGTCATACCCTGAACGCACTGCCGTTCTCTCGACCCAGCACCGTGCGCTCGTACTGCTTCGGGTCAATAGACCTCCCTCTCCCTCTATACCTTCCCTTGCGTCGTACTCTGATCGCACTGCCGTTCTCTCGACCCAGCACCGTGCGCTCGTACCACTTCGGGTCAATAGACCTCCCTCTCCCTCTATATCTTCCCTTGCGTCGTACCCTGATCACACTGCCGTTCTCCCGTCCCAGCACCGTGCGCTCGTACTGCTTCGGGTCAATAGACCTCTCTCTATATCTTCCCTTGTGTCGTACCCTCGCACTGCCGTTCTACCTCCACGCGCGTGTTTTAGGATGTACCTTTTGACCCCCTTTTACCCATAGATCGTCCTTGGCCTCCATCTCCGTCCCTCCGGGACTCACTACAGATGGTTCTTTTGTACGGATGTCCTTCCCTTGCGGTTTACAATGCCACAGCTCTAACTTGAAGGTGGTAAATTAAAACATACTCACCCCAACAGCTGGGTCATTGTTCCGTTCGGGAAGTCCGTCCCCTGCTCGCAGCACCAAATGTAAGGGGGAGATGGGAAGGCTTCCTCTCCCTCGAGCGGGCCCACTGATATAGAGGGTCGATGCTCGCCCCAGCCCACGTAGCAATTCTCGAAGTTAGCAGACAGAGACGGATGGCAAAGTATAACGATCTTTATTACGAACGTCCGGGAACACCTCTTATCACAGTCGCCTATGAGTGGAGATGCTCCCCGAACAGCACAATCATACAACTTTTATACATTTCAAAACCCCTCTGTTCCCGGACAAGACCTCCCTAGATTTCTAATTGAACTACCTTATCAGTGCTATTTCTCTAATTGGACTACCTTATTAGTGCTACTTTGGATTGACAGGCCAAGACCCTCGTGACCGCTTTAGGCCGTAACTAGAATGACTTCATTAGGTCAGAATTTGTTATACATTTCCTTGGTGCCTGTGAGTCGCCTCGAGCCTCTTCGCAAGGTCTTATCAATGTCTGTTTAGGTTCTCACGTCGTATCCTGTCGGAATATTATTGAATTGATAACTTCTGGAGCCTTGATACAAGGCCGAAGAGAGGCCTTTTACCTCCTTATGGGCCATTGCAGGAACCAGCACTTTAACCCTTGTCCCGCTGGTACCCCTAATGCTATATTTCTCTTACAAATACCAATGCATCGTCCCGCATCCAGGAGTTGGGTGCTGACATTATCTGCCTCGGATTATGTCATTCGCCATAGACCTGACACCGAGAATTGTGCTGATGCACTGAGCTGTCTGCCATTGCCCACACCGGAGGTGGAGGCACCACAACCTGCAGACCTACTGTTAGTAATGGATGCTTTTGAAAGTTAAGGAACCCCTGTCACGGCTCAACAAGTTAAGACCTGGACCAGGCAGGACCCGCTATTATCGGTTGTGAAATGTTGTATCCTTAGTGGTGATTGGTCTGCCATACCCGAGCAAATGTGTGATGAGACCAAACCTTATAACTGTTGCAAAGACAAACAATCCATTCAGTCAGATTGTTTACTGTGGGGTAATCGTGTTGTTATGCCGAAGAAAGGCAGAGAGAAATTTGTACATGATCTACACAGCACTCATCCCGGTATTATCACGATGAAAGCCATTGCCAGGTCTTATGTATGGTGGCCTGGAACTGAATCTGATCTGGAATCATGTGTGCATCAGTGCAACACTTGCATGCAGCTAAGTAAAGCACCAGCGGAATCGCTACTGAGTCTGTGGTCGTGGCCATCTAAACCATGGTCCAGGATCCATATCGACTTTGCAGATCCCTTCCTGGGAAAGATGTTCTTCGTTGTGGTGGATGCATATTCCAAGTGGAGAGATTGTATAATCATGTCTCGAGCACATTCACAGGTACCATTGAGAGCTTTCGTGTCATGCTTGCCACTCATGGTCTGTCTGACATCGTTGTAAGTGACAACGGACCTTGCTTCACTGGTCTGGAGTTTCAAGAGTTCATGAAACTCAATGGTATCAAAACAGCTTCTAATGGTCAAGCAGAGCGTGCTGTCCAAACCATCAAGCAGAGTATGAAACGTGTAACTCAAGGTTCACTGCATAGTCGCTTGTCACGCATATTGCTTAGTTACAGGACAAGACCCCATATGCTTCCGGGGTCTCCCCTGCTGAACTATTGATGGAGAGGTCTCAAGACCAAGCTCTCTCTTGTCCACCCTGACTTGAACGATCATGTTGAATACAGATGTCAAAGTCAGCAGTGATATCATGATCACACTGCTGTGCCACGCGACATTTCTGTTATCGATCCTGTATATGTACTAAATTATGGTCAAGGTCCCAAGTGGATCGCCGGTACTGTTACGGCCAAGGAGGGTAACAGAGTGTTTAGCGTCAAGCTCAAGAAAGGGCAGACATGCAGGAAACATGTTGATCAGATAAAGCTGCGGCACACGGATGAACCGGAACAGTCTGAGGAAGACACAATCAGTGACCAACCAACCTACCCTCAGTCATCAGAGGACTCCGCTGTCATGAATCTGGACTTTCAATCCCTGACATGGTCATTGCCACTCCCATCAGATCGGCTACCCAGCCCCCAGTCATAACAGACTCAGAACTGGAGTTGAACTGAGACGATCAACTCGGGAGCGGAAAGCCCCGGAGCGTCACAATTTGTAAAAAGACTGTTACTAATATCTTAAAGGGGGATATTGTCATGTATGTATGCTTGTGGTTACTAGCCCCCAGGTGGTGCCACTGTCGGAGGTCATTGGGCTGTACGCATGTGTGCGCAGTCCAGATATAAAAGCCAAGCAATCATATAATGTAATCACTTTGGGCCCAAATAAAGAATAGCCTGGTTTGTACCTGTGTTAGTTTACAGTATTCAGTCTATCAAGTTATTACATACATAACACTCTGCACACTGTGTTCTGCTCTCTCTCTCTGCACGCTGTGTTCTGCTCTCTCTCTCTCTCTGCACGCTGTGTTCTGCTCTCTCTCTCTGCACGCTGTTTTCTGATCTCTCTCTCTCTCTCTGCACGCGGTGATCTGCTCTCTCCCTCTCTCTGCACGCTGTGTTCTGCTCTCTCTCACTCTCTGCACACTGTGTTCTGCTCTCTCTCTCTGCACGCTGTGTTCTGCTCTCTCTCTCTCTCTGCACACTGTGTTCTGCTCTCTCTCTCTGCACGCTGTGTTCTGCTCTCTCTCTCTCTCTCTGCACGCGGTGTTCTGCTCTCTCTCTCTCTGCACACTGTGTTCTGCTCTCTCGCTCTCTCTCTCTGCACGCGGTGTTCTGCTCTCTCTCTCTGCACGCTGTGTTCGGCTCTCTCGTTCTCTCTCTCCCTCTCTCTGCATGCTGTGTTCAGCTTTCTTTTTCTCTCTGCACGCTGTGTTCTGCTCTCTCTCCCTCCCTCTCTTTGCACGTTGTGTTCTGCTCTCTCTCTCTTTCCGCAGTCTGTGTTCTGCTCTCTCTATCTCTTTCCATAGTCTGTGGTCCATTCTCTCTACATGCTAGGTCTTTCCTAATTACTTTATCTATGCCCTGTTGTGTATGGAGAAAGAGCCAGACTGAACACTGTGAACTCAAAGTAAAGTGTGACCTTAGTCTTTTATTGCAGGTCTCCAGAGTGCCTCTCCAACCTGTGAAGCTTCCTTAAATACCTGTGCTCCCAAGGGACTTTGGGATCCCTTGTGCCTCCAGGGGATGAGCCCTCTAGTGGCTGTACAGAGTAAATACAAGTCCACATATATAACAACACTCCCCCCGCAAAGTCAATAGTGTAACTATTTACAATGTGTGTCGATTTGGGGCCCTTCTTCTGATCGTCTCAGTGTGAAAGCTGGTGTTGTTGAATCATTTGTTGGGCCCTCGCTGGGCTACTATGCAGCTGGCCCTGCTGGGTTGCTGTGGATGATGGGTTCTGCTTCGTGGTCAACCGTGGTGCCGGTTGCCACTGGTGTGTATGTTGGGGGATCAAAAATGGTAGGGTCCAAGGTGGGTTGCTCAGGATAGTCCGTGAATCTGAGTTTGATTTGATCCAAGTGTCTCTGGTGAATGAGTCCATTTGAAAGTTTGACCCGAAACACCCTGCTCCCCTCTTTGGCCACGACAGTGTCGGGAAGCCACTTGGGACCTTGTCCATAATTCAATACAAATACAGGATCATTGATTTCAATCTCGCATGACACATTTGCGCTGACATGGTATGCACTTTGTTGAAGCCGCCTGCTCTCTACCTGTTCATGTAGATCAGGGTGAACTAACGAGAGCCTTGTCTGAAGTGCTCTTTTCATGAACAGTTCAACAGTTGGGATCCCAGTGAGTGAGTGGGGTTTCATGCGGTAGTTAAGCAGGACTCGGGATAGACGAGTCTGCAGTGAGCCTTCAGTTACCCTCTTCAAGCCTTGCTTGATGGTTTGCACTGCTCTCTTTGACTGACTATTGGACGCTGGTTTAAACGGGGCAGATGTGACATGTTTGAACCCGTTACGGGTCATGAATTCTTTGAACTCAGCACTGGTAAAACATGGCCCGTTGTCGCTCACCAGGACATCGGGTAAGCCGTGAGTGGCAAACATGGCCCGCAGGCTTTCAGTAGTGGCAGCAGACGTGCTAACCAACATTATCTCACATTCAATCCTCTTGGCATACGCATCTACAACCACAAGGAACATTTTACCCAAGAACGGGCCTGCATAGTCGATGTGTACCCTAGACCACAGCTTGGAGGGCCAAGACCATAAACTTAGTGACGCCTCCCTGGGTGCATTGCTTAACTGCGAGCATGTATTACATCTGTGAATGCAGGACTCTAAGTCCGCATCAATACCGGGCCACAACACATGGGATCTGGCTATCGCTTTCATCATTACGATGCCTGGGTGGGTCATGTGGAGGTCATTGATGAAGGTGTCTCTGCCCTTCTTGGGGACCACTACTCGATTGCCCCACAGAAGGCAGTCTGCCTGTATAGACATTTCATATTTGCGCCGCTGGAACAGCTTTATCTCTTCCTGCATTTTCACTGGGACACTGGACGAGCTCCCGTGAAGCACACTGTTTTTGACTAGAGATAATAAGGGGTCCTGGCTTGTCCAGGTTTTGATCTACTGGGCAGTGATGGGTGATTGCTCACTCTCAAATGCTTCCATAACCAGGGCTAGATCATTTGGCTGCACCATTTCCACCCCTGCCTGGCCTGTGGCGGGTGGCATGGTTGTATGCGGACAATGTGAGCGCCCATCTCTGGATGCGGGCCGATGCGTTGGTATTTATCCCTTTACTCTCAGAAAACAGGGATATAAGTGGCTTATGGTCAGTTTCCAATTCGAATTTTAGCCCAAACAGGTAGTGATGCATTTTCTTTCCCCCACAGAAACATGCTAACACTTCTTTTTCAATCATACTGTAGGCTCTCTCAGCCTTAGACGGACTCCTGGATGCATAAGCAACCGGTTGCAATTTCTCAAAATCATTAGCTTGTTGCAATACACACACGACGCCATATGACGACGCATCACATGCTAGTACCAAACGCTTACATGGATCATACAACACAAGCAATTTGTTTGAGCACAACAATTTTCTAGCTTTTACAAAGGCATTTTCTTGGCTTTTGCCCCAAACCCATTCGCCCCCTTTTCGTAGTAAGACATGCAATGGTTCTAACAGTGTGCTGAGACCTGGTAAGAAGTTACCAAAGTAGTTCAAGAGTCCCAAAAACGACTGCAGCTCCGTCACGTTCTGTGGCCTCGGTGCGTTCTCGATTGCCTCCGTCTTCGCGATGGTGGGCCTGATGCCATCCGCCGCAATCCTCCTTCCCAAGACTCCACTTCGGGCTCCAAGAAAATGGACTTTGAGTGTTTTAACCTGAGCCCCACACGGTTGAGTCGACGAAGAACCTCCTCCATAAGAACATAAGAATTAGGAACAGGAGTAGGCCATCTAGCCCCTCGAGCCTGCTCCGCCATTCAACAAGATCATGGCTGATCTGGCCGTGGACTCAGCTCCACTTACCCGCCCGCTCCCCGTAACCCTTAATTCCCTTATTGGTTAAAAATCTATCTATCTGTGATTTGAAAACATTCAATGAGCTAGCCTCAACTGCTTCCTTGGGCAGAGAATTCCACAGATTCACAACCCTCTGGGAGAAGAAATTCCTTCTCAACTCGGTTTTAAATTGGCTCCCCCATATTTTGAGGCTTTGCCCCCTAGTTCTAGTCTCCCCGACCAGTGGAAACAACCTCTCTGCCTCTATCTTGTCTATCCCTTTCATTATTTTAAATGTTTCTATAAGATCACCCCTCATCCTTCTGAACTCCAACGAGTAAAGACCCAGTCTACTCAATCCATCATCATAAGGTAACCCTCTCATCTCCGGAATCAGCCTAGTGAATCGTCTCTGTACCCCCTCCAAAGCTAGTATATCCTTCCTTAAGTAAGGTGACCAAAACTGCACGCAGTACCCCAGGTGCGGCCTCACCAATACCTTATACAGTTGCAGCAGGACCTCTCTGCTTTTGTACTCCATCCCTCTTGCAATGAAGGCCAACATTCCATTCGCCTTTCTGATTACCTGCTGCACCTGCAAACTAACTTTTTGGGATTCATGCACAAGGACCCCCAGGTCCCTCTGCACCGCAGCATGTTGTAATTTCTCCCCATTCAAATAATATTCCCTTTTACTGTTTTTCTTTCCAAGGTGGATGACCTCACATTTCCGACATTGTATTCCATCTGCCAAACCTTAGCCCATTCGCTTAACCTATGCAAATCTCTTTGCAGCCTCTCTGTGTCCTCTACACAACCCGCTTTCCCGCTAATCTTTGTGTCATCTGCAAATTTTGTTACACTACACTCTGTCCCCTCTTCCAGGTCATCTATGTATATTGTAAACAGTTGTGGTCCCAGCATCGATCCCTGTGGCACACCACTAACCACCGATTTCCAACCCGGAAAGGACCCATTTATCCCGACTCTCTGCTTTCTGTTAGCCAGCCAATTCTCTATCCATGCTAATACATTTCCTCTGACTCCGCGTACCTTTATCTTCTGCAGTAACCTTTTGTATGGCACCTTATCGAATGCCTTTTGGAAACCTAAATACACCACAGCCATCGGTACACCTCTATCCACCATGCTCATTATATCCTCAAAGAATTCCAGTAAATTAGTTAAACATGATTTCCCCTTCATGAATCCATGTTGCTTCTGCTTGATTGCACTATTCCTATCTAGATGTCCCGCTATTTTTTCCTTAATGATAGTTTCAAGTATTCTCCCCACTACAGATGTTAAACTAACCAGCCTATAGTTATCTGCCTTTTGTCTGCCCCCTTTTTTAAACAGAGGCGTTACATTTGCTGCTTTCCAATCCGCTGGTACCTCCCCAGAGTCCAGAGAATTTTGGTAGATTATAACGAATGCATCTGCTATAACTTCCGCCATCTCTTTTAATACCCTGGGATGCATTTCATCCGGACCAGGGGACTTGTCTACCTTGAGTCCCATTAGCCTGTCCAGCACTACCCGCCTAGTGATAGTGATTATCTCAAGGTCCTCCCTTCCCACATTCCCGTGACCAGCAATTTTTGGCATGGGTTTTGTGTCTTCCACTGTGAAGACCGAAGCAAAATAATTGTTTAAGGTCTCAGCCATTTCCACATTTCCCATTATTAAATCACCCTTCTCATCTTCTAAGGGACCAACATTTACTTTCTGCAGGTGCTCGACTGTGTTCACACCTGTGACCAAGATGTCATCCTGGAAGACCACGGTGTGCGGGACCGACTTCAGTAAACTTTCCATGTTTCTCTGGAATATCACCGCCGCTGATCGGATTCCAAACGGGCATCTGTTATAAACAAAAAGACATTTGTGCATGTTGATGAAGGTGAGGGCCTTCGATGATTCCTCCAGTTCCTGCGTCATATAGGCTGAAGTCAGATCCAGCTTTGTGAACGTCTTTCCTCCCGCCAGCATTGCAAAGAGGTCATTGGCCTTTGGTATAGGGTATTGGTCCTGCAGGGAGAAACAATTGATAGTTACTTTGCAATTGCCATAGATTCTGACAGTACCGTCTCCCTTGAGGAGTGGGACAATAGGACTGACCAACTCGCTGAACTTGATCGGTGAAATGATGCCCTCTCTTTGTAGCCTGGTTCTGTCTTCACAAAGGAAGACACAAATAACCTTCCCGTGTACGAGGGGTCGAAGGTCTAGTGAGGAGGAGGAACTGAAGGATATCCTTTTAGGCGGAAAATTGTGTTCGGGAAATTGACGGGATTGAAGGCTGATAAATCCCCGGGGCCTGATAGTCTACATCGCAGAGTACTTAAGGAAGTGGCCCGAGAAATAGTGGATGCCTTGGTGATCATTTTCCAACAGTCTATTGATTCTGGATCAGTTCCTATGGACTGGAGGGTTGCAAATGTAACACCACTTTTTAAAAAAGGAGGGGGAGAGCAAACGAGTAATTATAGACCAGTTAGCCTGACATCAGTAGTGGGGAAGATGTTGGAATCAATCATTAAGGATGAAATAGCAGCGCATTTGGAAAGCAGTGACAGGATTGGTCCAAGTCAGCATGGATTTATGAAAGGGAAATCATGCTTGACAAATCTTCTGGAATTTTTGAGGATGTAACTAGCAGAGTGGACAGGGGAGAACCAGTGGATGAGGTGTATTTGGACTTTCAAAAGGCTTTTGACAAAGTCCCACACAAGAGATTGGTGTGCAAAATCAAAGCACATGGTATTGGGCGTAAGGTACTGACGTGGATAGAGAACTGTTTGGCAGACAGGAAGCAGAGAGTCGGGATTAATGGGTCCTTTTTAGAATGGCAGGCAGTGACAAGTGGAGTGCCGCAGGGCTCAGTGCTGGGACCCCAGCTCTTTACAATATATATTAATGATCTGGATGATGGAATTGAGTGTAATATCTCCAAGTTTGCAGATGACACTAAACTGGGTGGCGGTGTGAGCTGTGAGTAGGGCGCTAAGAGGTTGCAGGGTGCTTTGGACAGGTTAGGTGAGTGGGCAAATACATGGCAGATGCAGTATAATGTGGATAAATGTGAGGTTATCTACTTTGGGGGCAAAAACACGAAGGCAGATTATTATCTGAATGGTGGCAGATTAGGAAAAGTGGAGGTGCAGCGAGATTTGGGTGCCATGATTCATTAGTCACTGAAGGTTGGCATGCAGGTACAGCAGGCGGTGAAGGCAGCAAATGATATGTTGGCCTTCATAGCAAGGGGATTTGAGTATAGGAGCAGGGAAGTCTTACTGCAGTTGTGCAGGGCCTTGCTGAGGCCCCACCTGGAATATTGTGTTCAGTTTTGGTCCCCTAATCTGAGGAAGGATGTTCTTGCTATTGAGGGAGTGCAGTGAAGGTTCACCAGACTGATTCCTGGGATGGCAGGACTGACATATGAGGAGAGACTGGATCGACTGGGCCTGTATTCACTGGAGTTTAGAAGGATGAGAGGGGATCTTATAGAAACATATAAAATTCTGACGGGACTGGACAGGTTAGGTGCAGGAAGAATGTTCCCAATGTTGGGGAAGTCCAGAACCATGGGTCATAGTCGTAGGATAAGGGTTAAGCCATTTAGGACTGAGATGAGGAGGAACTTCTTCACTCAGAGAGTTGTTAACCTATGGAATTCCCTACCGCAGGGAGTTGTTGATGCCAGTTCATTGGATATATTCAAGAGGGAGTGAGATATAGCCATTGCGGCTAAAGGGATCAAGGGGTATGGAGAGAAAGCAGGAACGGGTTACTGAAGGAATGATCAGCCATGATCTTATTGAATGGTGGTGCAGGCTCGAAGGGCCGGATGGCCTACTCCTGCACTTATTTTCTATGTTTCTTTGTTCAGCCGGTCGAGCTCGATCTCTACCCTTTCTCTCATCATGTACGGACTGCTCTCGCCTTGTGATGGATGGGTCGCGCCCCCGGAATTAGGTGGATCTGCACTTTTGCTCCTTGGAATTTCCCGATGCCTGGCTCGAACAGCGAAGGAAATTTGTTTAAGACCTGGGCACACGAAGTGTCGTCAGCGGGCGATAGCGCTCGGACGTCGTACCAGTTCCATCATATCTTTCCCAGCCAGCTCCTGCCGAGCAGCGTGGGACAATCGCCCGGTACCACCCAGAGTGGTAACTTGTGCACCGCTCCATCGTAGGAGACCTTTACGGTAGCACTGCCGATTACAGGAATCAGTTCTTTAGTGTAGGTTCTTAGCTTCGTGCAAACTGGAGTTAAGACTGGCCTTGAGGCCTTGTTGCACCACAACCTTTCGAAAGACTGGCTCGCACCCGTGTCCAGCTCCATTGACACCGGGAGTCCATTTAGTTCAACATTCAGCATTATCGGGGGACAATTCATGGTAAATGTGTGCACCCCATGTACTTCTGCTTCCTCTGTCTGAGGCTCGGTTCATCGTGATCCTCCATGCATCTGTCCTCCTCTGCAACATGGTGGTTTGCAGGTTTAACAGGCTTTGCAGCTCGCCTGCACGCTTGTTGGAGGTGTCCCATTGTTCCACAGCCATTGCAAACGTACTCTTTGAATCGGCATTAATGGAAATTGTTGTGTATCTGTAAAGCATGCACTCCCATATTCCGCCACCAGGGAGCGCATCCCCTGAAGTCCCATAGGATCCCAGCATCGCTTGGGAGCACTGTATATAAGCTGGCCCCTAAGGCCTGTTCCTCACTCTGGAGTGACTTAATAAAGACTGAGGTAACTGTTACTTTAATCTCCATGTGTGCAGTCTCAACTGTGTTAGGAACACAATAACTGGCGACGAGTATACGAATCCAACGCAAAGATGATGCAAACTGTGGGCATCCTGGAGAAGTTCTTGGAGGGTGAAGACTGGGAAGCCTATGTCGAACGGCTAGACCTGTACTTTGTAGCCAACGAGCTGGACGGAGAAGGAAGCGCTGCAAAAAGGAGAGCGATCTTCCTCATGGTCTGTGGGGCACCGACCTACAGCCTCATGAAGAATCTTCTGGCTCCAGTGAACCCCACAGATAAGTCATATGAGGAGCTGTGTACATTGGTTCGGGAGCATCTTAACCCGAGGGAGAGCGTGCTGATGGCGAGGTATCGGTTCTACACGTGCCAGCGATCTGAAGGTAAAGAAGTGGTGAGCTACGTCGCTGAGCTAAGACAACTTGCAAGACAATGTGACTTTGATGGCTACCTCGAGCAAATGCTCAGAGACTTTTTTGTTCTGGGCATTGGCCACGAGAACATCCTACAAAAAATTTGACTGTAGAGACACCCACCCTCAGTAAGGCCATTGTGATAGCACAGGCGTTTATGTCCACCAGTGATAACACTAAACAAATCTCTCAGCACACAAGTGCTAGCAATGTTCATAAAATGACTGGAACTGTGTTTGCGAGCAGAAATGTAACAGGGTAGAAACCACGAGTCTGCAACTGCCAGCAGGCCTCAGGTGACCCAGATGACTCAGAGTCCACAACAAAGGATGAATGCAAGGCAATTCACTCCTTGTTGGCGTTGTGGAGGCTTCCATTCAGCCTATTCATGCCACTTCAAAGGGGATGTTTCCAAGAGCTGTGGAACAATGGGGCACCTCCAACAAGCTTGCAGACGAGCTGCAAGCTCTGCAAAACCTGCTAACCACCACGTGGCAGTGGAAGATCGGTCCATGGTGGATCAAAGCAATTTCAAGCCTGAGAGAGGAGGCAGATGCTGAAGTACACAGGGTGCACACTTTTTCGACGAAATGTCCACCTATAATGATAAACTTAAAATTGAATGGCTTACTCGTAGCCATGGAACTGGACACTGGCGCTAGCCAATCCATCAAGAGTAAAAAGATGTTTGAGAGGCTGTGGTGCAACTAGGCACTCAGACCGTCCCTGAACCCCATCCACACAAAACTGAGAACGTACACCAAAGAGCTCATCACTGTCCTGGGCAGCGCCATGGTCAAGGTCACCTACGAGGGCACAGTGCACGAACTGCTATTCTGGATTGTCCCGGACGATAGCACCACACTGCTTGGAAGGAGCTGGCTGGGCAAATTCCGCTGGAACTGGGATGACATCCGAGCGCTATCACATGTCGATGAAGCCTCATGTATCCAGGTTCTTAACAAATTTCCTTCCCTTTTTGAGCCAGGCATTGGAAACTTTTCCGGGGCGAAGGTGCAGATCCACTTGGTCCCAGAGGCACGACCCATTCACCACAAGGCGCGAGCGGTACCTCAAATGATGAGGGAGAGAGTGGAAATCGAGCTGGATAGGCTACAACGCGAGGGCATCATCTCCCCAGTGGAATTCAGTGAGTGGGCCAGCCCGATTGTTCCAGTACTCAAAAGTGATGGGGCGGTCAGGATTTGCGGCGATTATAAAGTAACTATTAATCGTTTCTCACGACAGGACCAATACCCGCTTCCTAAGGCAGACGACCTATTTGCAGGAGGCAAGATGTTCACCAAGCTCGACCTGACTTCGACCGACATGACACGCAGGAGCTGGAGGAGTCTTCAAAGGGCTTCACCTGCATCAACATGTACAAGGGACAGTTCATCGACAACAGGTGCCGGTTTGGAATTCGGTCGGCTGCAGCGATCTTCCAGAGAAACATGGAGAGCCTACTCAAGTCGGTACCACGTACAGTGGTTTTTCAAGACGACATATTGGTCACGGGTCAGGACACTGTCGAGCACCTACAGAACCTGGAGGTCGTCCTCCAGCGACTGGATCACGTAGGGCTGCGGCTGAAGAGGTCGAAATGTGTCTTCATTCGTCTCAACAGAAGTGGCGTTTTTGGGGAGAAAGATCGCGGCGGACAGCATTCGGCTCACAGATGCCAAGACAGAGGTCATCAGGAACGCGCCCAGGCCACAGAACGTCACGGAGCTGCAGTCGTTCCTGGGACTCCTCAACTATTTTGGTAATTTCCTACCGGGGCTAAGCACCCTCTTAGAGCCCCTACATGTGTTATTGCGTAAAGGTGAGAACTGGGTATGCGGGAAAAAACAAGTCATTGCTTTTGAGAAAGCCAGAAACATTTTATGCTCCAACAAGCTGCTTGTATTGTATAACCCGTATAAAAGACTTGTGTTAGCATGCGATGTGTCGTTGTGCGGAGTCGGGTGTGTATTGGAACAAGCTAACGTTGAGGGGAAGTTGCAACCTGTCGCCTATGCCTCCAGGAACTTGTCTAAGGCCGAGCGGGTCTACAGCATGATTGAGAAAGAGGCATTAGCATGTGTGTTCGGGGTAAAGAAAATGCATCAGCCCACATAGAAAGTACCTGTTTGGCCTCAAATTTGAGCTGGAAACCGATCACAAGCCCCTCATATCCCTGTTCGCTGAAAACAAGGGGATAAATACTAATGCCTCAGCTCGCATACAGAGGT